>NW_028158152.1:0-44871 GCF_964263955.1 Coregonus lavaretus | reverse complement strand
CTTTAAGGAGCTGTATCTCTGTAATATTAAGGGAGGGTGCAGTGCTTTAAGGAGCTGTGTCTCTGTAATATTAAGGGAGGTGCAGTTTTTAAGGAGCTGTGTCTCTGTAATATTAAGGAAGGTTGCTTTAAGGAGCTGTGTCTCTGTAATATTAAGGGAGGGTGCAGTGCTTTAAGGAGCTGTGTCTCTGTAATATTAAGGGAGGGTGCTTTAAGGAGCTGTGACTCTGTAATATTAAGGGAGGGTGCAGTTCTTTAAGGAGCTGTGTCTCTGTAATATTAAGGGAGGGTGAGTGCTTTACGGAGCTGTGTCTCTGTAATATTAAGTGATGGTGCTTTAAGGAGCTGTGTCTCTGTAATATTAAGGGAGGGTGCAGTGCTTTAAGGAGCTGTGTCTCTGTAATATTAAGTGATGGTGCTTTAAGGAGCTGTGTCTCTGTAATATTAAGGGAGGGTGCAGTTATTTAAGGAGTTGTGTCTCTGTAATATAAAGGGAGGGTGCAGTGCTTTACAGAGCTGTGTCTCTGTAATATTAAGGGAGGGTGCAGTGCTTTAAGGAGCTGTGTCTCTGTAATATTAAGGGAGGGTGCAGTGCTTTAAGGAGCTGTGTCTCTGTAATATTAAGTGAGGGTGCAGTGCTTTAAGGAGCTGTGTCTCTGTAATATTAAGGGAGGGTGCAGTGCTTTAAGGAGCTGTGTCTCTGTAATATTAAGGGAGGTGCAGTTTTTAAGGAGCTGTGTCTCTGTCATATTAATGGAGGGTGCAGTTCTTTAAGGAGCTGTGTCTCTGTAATATTAAGGGAGGGTGCAGTGCTTTAAGGAGCTTTGTCTCTGTAATATTAAGGGAGGGTGCAGTTCTTTAAGGAGCTGTGTCTCTGTAATATTAAGGGAGGGTGCAGTGCTTTAAGGAGCTGTATCTCTGTAATATTAAGGGAGGTTGCAGTACTTGAAGGAGCCTTGTCTCTGTAATATTAAGGGAGGGTGCAGTGCTTTAAGGAGCTGTGTCTCTGTAATATTAAAGGAGGGTGCAGTGCTTTAAGGAGCTGTGTCTCTGTAATATTAAGGGAGGGTGCAGTGCTTTAAGGAGCTGTGTCTCTGTAATATTAAGGAAGGTTGCTTTAAGGAGCTGTGTCTCTGTAATATTAAGGGAGGGTGCAGTGCTTTAAGGAGCTGTGTCTCTGTAATATTAAGGGAGGGTGCTTTAAGGAGCTGTGACTCTGTAATATTAAGGGAGGGTGCAGTTCTTTAAGGAGCTGTGTCTCTGTAATATTAAGGGAGGGTGAGTGCTTTACGGAGCTGTGTCTCTGTAATATCAAGTGATGGTGCTTTAAGGAGCTGTGTCTCTGTAATATTAAGGGAGGGTGCAGTGCTTTAAGGAGTTGTGTCTGTAATATTAAGGGAGGGTGCTTTAAGGAGCTGTGTCTCTGTAATATTAAGGGAGGGTGCAGTGCTATAAGGAGCTGTGTCTCTGTAATATTAAGGGAGGGTGCAGTTCTTTAAGGAGCTGTGTCTCTGTAATATTAAGGGAGGGCGCAGTGCTTTAAGGAGCTGTGTCTCTGTAATATTAAGGGAGGGTGCTTTAAGGAGCTGTGTCTCTGTAATATTAAGGGAGGGTGCTTTAAGGAGCTGTGTCTCTGTAATATTAAGGGAGGGTGCTTTAAGGAGCTGTGTCTCTGTAATATTAAGGGAGGGTGCAGTGCTTTAAGGAGCTGTGTCTCTGTAATATTAAGGGAGGGTGCAGTTCTTTAAGGAGCTGTGTCTCTGTAATATTAAGGGAGGGTGCAGTGCTTTAAGGAGCTGTGTCTCTGTAATATTAAGTGAGGGTGCAGTGCTTTAAGGAGCTGTGTCTCTGTAATATTAAGGGAGGGTGCAGTGCTTTAAGGAGCTGTGTCTCTGTAATATTAAGGGAGGTGCAGTTTTTAAGGAGCTGTGTCTCTGTAATATTAAGGAAGGTTGCTTTAAGGAGCTGTGTCTCTGTAATATTAAGGGAGGGTGCAGTGCTTTAAGGAGCTGTGTCTCTGTAATATTAAGGGAGGGTGCTTTAAGGAGCTGTGACTCTGTAATATTAAGGGAGGGTGCAGTTCTTTAAGGAGCTGTGTCTCTGTAATATTAAGGGAGGGTGAGTGCTTTACGGAGCTGTGTCTCTGTAATATTAAGTGATGGTGCTTTAAGGAGCTGTGTCTCTGTAATATTAAGGGAGGGTGCAGTGCTTTAAGGAGCTGTGTCTCTGTAATATTAAGTGATGGTGCTTTAAGGAGCTGTGTCTCTGTAATATTAAGGGAGGGTGCAGTTCTTTAAGGAGCTGTGTCTCTGTAATATAATGGGAGGGTGCAGTGCTTTACAGAGCTGTGTCTCTGTAATATTAAGGGAGGGTGCAGTGCTTTAAGGAGCTGTGTCTCTGTAATATTAAGGGAGGGTGCAGTGCTTTAAGGAGCTGTGTCTCTGTAATATTAAGTGAGGGTGCAGTGCTTTAAGGAGCTGTGTCTCTGTAATATTAAGGGAGGGTGCAGTGCTTTAAGGAGCTGTGTCTCTGTAATATTAAGGGAGGTGCAGTTTTTAAGGAGCTGTGTCTCTGTCATATTAATGGAGGGTGCAGTTCTTTAAGGAGCTGTGTCTCTGTAATATTAAGGGAGGGTGCAGTGCTTTAAGGAGCTGTGTCTCTGTAATATTAAGGGAGGGTGCAGTGCTTTAAGGAGCTGTATCTCTGTAATATTAAGGGAGGTTGCAGTACTTGAAGGAGCCTTGTCTCTGTAATATTAAGGGAGGGTGCAGTGCTTTAAGGAGCTGTGTCTCTGTAATATTAAAGGAGGGTGCAGTGCTTTAAGGAGCTGTGTCTCTGTAATATTAAGGGAGGGTGCAGTGCTTTAAGGAGCTGTGTCTCTGTAATATTAAGGAAGGTTGCTTTAAGGAGCTGTGTCTCTGTAATATTAAGGGAGGGTGCAGTGCTTTAAGGAGCTGTGTCTCTGTAATATTAAGGGAGGGTGCTTTAAGGAGCTGTGACTCTGTAATATTAAGGGAGGGTGCAGTTCTTTAAGGAGCTGTGTCTCTGTAATATTAAGGGAGGGTGAGTGCTTTACGGAGCTGTGTCTCTGTAATATCAAGTGATGGTGCTTTAAGGAGCTGTGTCTCTGTAATATTAAGGGAGGGTGCAGTGCTTTAAGGAGTTGTGTCTGTAATATTAAGGGAGGGTGCTTTAAGGAGCTGTGTCTCTGTAATATTAAGGGAGGGTGCAGTGCTATAAGGAGCTGTGTCTCTGTAATATTAAGGGAGGGTGCAGTTCTTTAAGGAGCTGTGTCTCTGTAATATTAAGGGAGGGCGCAGTGCTTTAAGGAGCTGTGTCTCTGTAATATTAAGGGAGGGTGCTTTAAGGAGCTGTGTCTCTGTAATATTAAGGGAGGGTGCTTTAAGGAGCTGTGTCTCTGTAATATTAAGGGAGGGTGCTTTAAGGAGCTGTGTCTCTGTAATATTAAGGGAGGGTGCAGTGCTTTAAGGAGCTGTGTCTCTGTAATATTAAGGGAGGGTGCAGTTCTTTAAGGAGCTGTGTCTCTGTAATATTAAGGGAGGGTGCAGTGCTTTAAGGAGCTGTGTCTCTGTAATATTAAGTGAGGGTGCAGTGCTTTAAGGAGCTGTGTCTCTGTAATATTAAGGGAGGGTGCAGTGCTTTAAGGAGCTGTGTCTCTGTAATATTAAGGGAGGTGCAGTTTTTAAGGAGCTGTGTCTCTGTAATATTAAGGAAGGTTGCTTTAAGGAGCTGTGTCTCTGTAATATTAAGGGAGGGTGCAGTGCTTTAAGGAGCTGTGTCTCTGTAATATTAAGGGAGGGTGCTTTAAGGAGCTGTGACTCTGTAATATTAAGGGAGGGTGCAGTTCTTTAAGGAGCTGTGTCTCTGTAATATTAAGGGAGGGTGAGTGCTTTACGGAGCTGTGTCTCTGTAATATTAAGTGATGGTGCTTTAAGGAGCTGTGTCTCTGTAATATTAAGGGAGGGTGCAGTGCTTTAAGGAGCTGTGTCTCTGTAATATTAAGTGATGGTGCTTTAAGGAGCTGTGTCTCTGTAATATTAAGGGAGGGTGCAGTTCTTTAAGGAGCTGTGTCTCTGTAATATAATGGGAGGGTGCAGTGCTTTACAGAGCTGTGTCTCTGTAATATTAAGGGAGGGTGCAGTGCTTTAAGGAGCTGTGTCTCTGTAATATTAAGGGAGGGTGCAGTGCTTTAAGGAGCTGTGTCTCTGTAATATTAAGTGAGGGTGCAGTGCTTTAAGGAGCTGTGTCTCTGTAATATTAAGGGAGGGTGCAGTGCTTTAAGGAGCTGTGTCTCTGTAATATTAAGGGAGGTGCAGTTTTTAAGGAGCTGTGTCTCTGTCATATTAATGGAGGGTGCAGTTCTTTAAGGAGCTGTGTCTCTGTAATATTAAGGGAGGGTGCAGTGCTTTAAGGAGCTGTGTCTCTGTAATATTAAGGGAGGGTGCAGTTCTTTAAGGAGCTGTGTCTCTGTAATATTAAGGGAGGGTGCAGTGATTTAAGGAGTTGTATCTCTGTAATATTAAGGGAGGTTGCAGTACTTGAAGGAGCCTTGTCTCTGTAATATTAAGGGAGGGTGCAGTGCTTTAAGGAGCTGTGTCTCTGTAATATTAAAGGAGGGTGCAGTGCTTTAAGGAGCTGTGTCTCTGTAATATTAAGGGAGGGTGCAGTGCTTTAAGGAGCTGTGTCTCTGTAATATTAAGGAAGGTTGCTTTAAGGAGCTGTGTCTCTGTAATATTAAGGGAGGGTGCAGTGCTTTAAGGAGCTGTGTCTCTGTAATATTAAGGGAGGGTGCTTTAAGGAGCTGTGACTGTAATATTAAGGGAGGGTGCAGTTCTTTAAGGAGCTGTGTCTCTGTAATATTAAGGGAGGGTGAGTGCTTTACGGAGCTGTGTCTCTGTAATATCAAGTGATGGTGCTTTAAGGAGCTGTGTCTCTGTAATATTAAGGGAGGGTGCAGTGCTTTAAGGAGTTGTGTCTGTAATATTAAGGGAGGGTGCTTTAAGGAGCTGTGTCTCTGTAATATTAAGAGAGGGTGCAGTGCTATAAGGAGCTGTGTCTCTGTAATATTAAGGGAGGGTGCAGTTCTTTAAGGAGCTGTGTCTCTGTAATATTAAGGGAGGGCACAGTGCTTTAAGGAGCTGTGTCTCTGTAATATTAAGGGAGGGTGCTTTAAGGAGCTGTGTCTCTGTAATATTAAGGGAGGGTGCTTTAAGGAGCTGTGTCTCTGTAATATTAAGGGAGGGTGCTTTAAGGAGCTGTGTCTCTGTAATATTAAGGGAGGGTGCAGTGCTTTAAGGAGCTGTGTCTCTGTAATATTAAGGGAGGGTGCAGTTCTTTAAGGAGCTGTGTCTCTGTAATATTAAGGGAGGGTGCAGTGCTTTAAGGAGCTGTGTCTCTGTAATATTAAGGGAGGGTGCAGTTCTTTAAGGAGATTTGTCTCTGTAATATTAAGGGAGGGTGCTTTAAGGAGCTGTGTCTCTGTAATATTAAGGGAGGGTGCAGTGCTTTAAGGAGCTGTGTCTCTGTAATATTAAGGGAGGGTGCAGTGCTTTAAGGAGCTTTGTCTCTGTAATATTAAGGGAGGGTGCAGTGCTTTAAGGAGCTGTGTCTCTGTACTATTAAGGGAGGGTGCAGTGCTTTAAGGAGCTGTGTCTCTGTAATATTAAGGGAGGGTGCTTTAAGGAGCTGTGTCTCTGTAATATTAAGGGAGGGTGCTTTAAGGAGCTGTGTCTCTGTAATATTAAGGGAGGGTGCAGTGCTTTAAGGAGCTGTGTCTCTGTAATATTAAGGGAGGGTGCAGTTCTTTAAGGAGCTGTGTCTCTGTAATATTAAGGAAGGTTGCTTTAAGGAGCTGTGTCTCTGTAATATTAAGGGAGGGTGCAGTGCTTTACGGAGCTGTTTCTCTGTAATATTAAGGGAGGGTGCAGTGCTTTAAGGAGCTATGTCTCTGTAATATTAAGGGAGGGTGCAGTGCTTTAAGGAGCTGTGAATCTGTAATATTAAGGGAGGGTGCTTTAAGGAGCTGTGTCTCTGTCATATTAAGGGAGGGTGCAGTGCTTTAAGGAGCTTTGTCTCTGTACTATTAAGGGAGGGTTCAGTGCTTTAAGGAGCTGTGTCTCTGTAATATTAAGGGAGGGTGCAGTGCTTTACGGAGCTGTGTCTCTGTAATATTAAGGGAGGGTGCAGTGCTTTAAGGAGCTGTGTCTGGGTAATATTAAGAGAGGGTGCTTTAAGGAGCTGTGTCTCTGTAATATTAAGGGAGGGTGCAGTGCTTTAAGGAGCTTTGTCTCTGTACTATTAAGGGAGGGTGCAGTTCTTTAAGGAGCTGTGTCTCTGTAATATTAAGGGAGGGTGCAGTGCTTTACGGAGCTGTGTCTCTGTAATATTAAGGGAGGGTGCAGTGCTTTAAGGAGCTGTTTCTGGGTAATATTAAGAGAGGGTGCTTTAAGGAGCTGTGTCTCTGTAATATTAAGGGAGGGTGCAGTTCTTTAAGGAGCTGTGTCTCTGTAATATTAAGGGAGGCTGCAGTTCTTTAAGGAGCTGTGTCTCTGTAATATTAAGGGAGGGTGCAGTGCTTTAAGGAGCTGTGTCTCTGTAATATTAAGGGAGGGTGCTTTAAGGAGCTGTGTCTCTGTAATATTAAGGGAGGGTGCTTTAAGGAGCTGTGTCTCTGTAATATTAAGGGAGGGTGCAGTTCTTTAAGGAGCTGTGTCTCTGTAATATTAAGGGAGGCTGCAGTTCTTTAAGGAGCTGTGTCTCTGTAATATTAAGGGAGGGTGCAGTGCTTTAAGGAGCTGTGTCTCTGTAATATTAAGGGAGGGTGCAGTGCTTTAAGGAGCTGTGTCTCTGTAATATTAAGGGATGGTGCAGTTCTTTAAGGAGCTGTGTCTCTGTAATATTAAGGGAGGCTGCAGTTCTTTAAGGAGCTGTGTCTCTGTAATATTAAGGGAGGGTGCAGTGCTTTAAGGAGCTGTGTCTCTGTAATATTAAGGGAGGGTGCAGTGCTTTAAGGATCTGTGTCTCTGTAATATTAAGGGAGGGTGCAGTTCTTTTAGGAGCTGTGTCTCTGTAATATTAAGGGAGGGTGCAGTGCTTTAAGGAGCTGTGTCTCTGTAATATTAAGGGATGGTGCAGTTCTTTAAGGAGCTGTGTCTCTGTAATATTAAGGGAGGCTGCAGTTCTTTAAGGAGCTGTGTCTCTGTAATATTAAGGGAGGGTGCAGTTCTTTAAGGAGCTGTGTCTCTGTAATATTAAGGGAGGGTGAGTGCTTTAAGGAGCTGTGTCTCTGTAATATTAAGTGATGGTGCTTTAAGGAGCTGTGTCTCTGTAATATTAAGTGAGGGTGCAGTGCTTTAAGGAGCTGTGTCTCTGTAATATTAAGGGAGGGTGCAGTGCTTTAAGGAGCTGTGTCTCTGTAATATTAAGTGATGGTGCTTTAAGGAGCTGTGTCTCTGTAATATTAAGTGAGGGTGCAGTGCTTTAAGGAGCTGTGTCTCTGTAATATTAAGGGAGGGTGCAGTGCTTTAAGGAGCTGTGTCTCTGTAATATTAAGGGAGGGTGCTTTAAGGAGCTGTGTCTCTATAATATTAAGGGAGGATGCTTTAAGGAGCTGTGTCTCTGTAATATTAAGGGAGGGTGCAGTGCTTTAAGGAGCTGTGTCTCTGTAATATTAAGGGAGGGTGCAGTTCTTTAAGGAGCTGTGTCTCTGTAATATTAAGGGAGGGTGCAGTGCTTTAAGGAGCTGTGTCTCTGTAATATTAAGGGAGGGTGCAGTGCTTTAAGGAGCTGTGTCTCTGTAATATTAAGGGAGGCTGCAGTGCTTTAAGGAGCTGTGTCTCTGTAATATTAAGGGAGGGTGCAGTGCTTTAAGGAGCTGTGTCTATGTAATATTAAGGGAGGGTGCAGTGCTTTAAGGAGCTGTGTCTCTGTAATATTAAGGTAGGGTGCAGTTCTTTAAGGAGCTGTGTCTCTGTAATATTAAGGGAAGGTGCAGTTCTTTAAGGAGCTGTGTCTCTGTAATATTAAGGGAGGGTGCAGTTCTTTAAGGAGCTGTGTCTCTGTAATATTAAGGGAGGGTGCTTTAAGGAGCTGTGTCTCTGTAATATTAAGGGAGGGTGCTTTAAGGAGCTGTGTCTCTGTAATATTAAGGGAGGGTGCAGTGCTTTAAGGAGCTGTGTCTCTGTAATATTAAGGGAGGGTGCTTTAAGGAGCTGTGTCTCTGTAATATTAAGGGAGGGTGCAGTTCTTTAAGGAGCTGTGTCTCTGTAATATTAAGGGAGGCTGCAGTTCTTTAAGGAGCTGTGTCTCTGTAATATTAAGGGAGGGTGCAGTGCTTTAAGGAGCTGTGTCTCTGTAATATTAAGGGAGGGTGCAGTGCTTTAAGGAGCTGTGTCTCTGTAATATTAAGGGATGGTGCAGTTCTTTAAGGAGCTGTGTCTCTGTAATATTAAGGGAGGCTGCAGTTCTTTAAGGAGCTGTGTCTCTGTAATATTAAGGGAGGGTGCAGTGCTTTAAGGAGCTGTGTCTCTGTAATATTAAGGGAGGGTGCAGTGCTTTAAGGATCTGTGTCTCTGTAATATTAAGGGAGGGTGCAGTTCTTTAAGGAGCTGTGTCTCTGTAATATTAAGGGAGGGTGCAGTGCTTTAAGGAGCTGTGTCTCTGTAATATTAAGGGATGGTGCAGTTCTTTAAGGAGCTGTGTCTCTGTAATATTAAGGGAGGCTGCAGTTCTTTAAGGAGCTGTGTCTCTGTAATATTAAGGGAGGGTGCAGTTCTTTAAGGAGCTGTGTCTCTGTAATATTAAGGGAGGGTGAGTGCTTTAAGGAGCTGTGTCTCTGTAATATTAAGTGATGGTGCTTTAAGGAGCTGTGTCTCTGTAATATTAAGTGAGGGTGCAGTGCTTTAAGGAGCTGTGTCTCTGTAATATTAAGGGAGGGTGCAGTGCTTTAAGGAGCTGTGTCTCTGTAATATTAAGTGATGGTGCTTTAAGGAGCTGTGTCTCTGTAATATTAAGTGAGGGTGCAGTGCTTTAAGGAGCTGTGTCTCTGTAATATTAAGGGAGGGTGCAGTGCTTTAAGGAGCTGTGTCTCTGTAATATTAAGGGAGGGTGCTTTAAGGAGCTGTGTCTCTGTAATATTAAGGGAGGGTGCTTTAAGGAGCTGTGTCTCTGTAATATTAAGGGAGGGTGCAGTGCTTTAAGGAGCTGTGTCTCTGTAATATTAAGGGAGGGTGCAGTTCTTTAAGGAGCTGTGTCTCTGTAATATTAAGGGAGGGTGCAGTGCTTTAAGGAGCTGTGTCTCTGTAATATTAAGGGAGGGTGCAGTGCTTTAAGGAGCTGTGTCTCTGTAATATTAAGGGAGGCTGCAGTGCTTTAAGGAGCTGTGTCTCTGTAATATTAAGGGAGGGTGCAGTGCTTTAAGGAGCTGTGTCTCTGTAATATTAAGGGAGGGTGCAGTGCTTTAAGGAGCTGTGTCTCTGTAATATTAAGGGAGGGTGCAGTTCTTTAAGGAGCTGTGTCTCTGTAATATTAAGGGAAGGTGCAGTTCTTTAAGGAGCTGTGTCTCTGTAATATTAAGGGAGGGTGCAGTTCTTTAAGGAGCTGTGTCTCTGTAATATTAAGGGAGGGTGCTTTAAGGAGCTGTGTCTCTGTAATATTAAGGGAGGGTGCTTTAAGGAGCTGTGTCTCTGTAATATTAAGGGAGGGTGCAGTTCTTTAAGGAGATTTGTCTCTGTAATATTAAGGGAGGGTGCTTTAAGGAGCTGTGTCTCTGTAATATTAAGCGAGGGTGCAGTGCTTTAAGGAGCTGTGTCTCTGTAATATTAAGGGAGGGTGCAGTGCTTTAAGGAGCTGTGTCTCTGTAATATTAAGGGAGGGTGCAGTGCTTTAAGGAGCTGTGTCTCTGTAATATTAAGGGAGGGTGCAGTTCTTTAAGGAGCTGTGTCTCTGTAATATTAAGGGATTGTGCAGTTCTTTAAGGAGCTGTGTCTCTGTAATATTAAGGGAGGGTGCAGTTCTTTAAGGAGCTGTGTCTCTGTAATATTAAGGGAGGGTGCTTTAAGGAGCTGTGTCTCTGTAATATTAAGGGAGGGTGCTTTAAGGAGCTGTGTCTCTGTAATATTAAGGGAGGGTGCAGTGCTTTAAGGAGCTGTGTCTCTGTAATATTAAGGGAGGGTGCAGTTCTTTAAGGAGCTGTGTCTCTGTAATATTAAGGGAGGGTGCAGTGCTTTAAGGAGCTGTGTCTCTGTAATATTAAGGGAGGGTGCAGTTCTTTAAGGAGATTTGTCTCTGTAATATTAAGGGAGGGTGCTTTAAGGAGCTGTGTCTCTGTAATATTAAGCGAGGGTGCAGTGCTTTAAGGAGCTGTGTCTCTGTAATATTAAGGGAGGGTGCAGTGCTTTAAGGAGCTGTGTCTCTGTAATATTAAGGGAGGGTGCAGTGCTTTAAGGAGCTGTGTCTCTGTACTATTAAGGGAGGGTGCAGTGCTTTAAGGAGCTGTGTCTCTGTAATATTAAGGGAGGGTGCTTTAAGGAGCTGTGTCTCTGTAATATTAAGGGAGGGTGCTTTAAGGAGCTGTGTCTCTGTAATATTAAGGGAGGATGCAGTGCTTTAAGGAGCTGTGTCTCTGTAATATTAAGGGAGGGTGCAGTTCTTTAAGGAGCTGTGTCTCTGTAATATTAAGGAAGGTTGCTTTAAGGAGCTGTGTCTCTGTAATATTAAGGGAGGGTGCAGTTCTTTAAGGAGCTGTGTCTCTGTAATATTAAGGGAGGGTGCTTTAAGGAGCTGTGTCTCTGTAATATTAAGGGAGGGTGCTTTAAGGAGCTGTGTCTCTGTAATATTAAGGGAGGGTGCAGTGCTTTAAGGAGCTGTGTCTCTGTAATATTAAGGGAGGGTGCAGTTCTTTAAGGAGCTGTGTCTCTGTAATATTAAGGGAGGGTGCAGTGCTTTAAGGAGCTGTGTCTCTGTAATATTAAGGGAGGGTGCAGTTCTTTAAGGAGATTTGTCTCTGTAATATTAAGGGAGGGTGCTTTAAGGAGCTGTGTCTCTGTAATATTAAGCGAGGGTGCAGTGCTTTAAGGAGCTGTGTCTCTGTAATATTAAGGGAGGGTGCAGTGCTTTAAGGAGCTGTGTCTCTGTAATATAAAGGGAGGGTGCAGTGCTTTAAGGAGCTGTGTCTCTGTACTATTAAGGGAGGGTGCAGTGCGTTAAGGAGCTGTGTCTCTGTAATATTAAGGGAGGGTGCTTTAAGGAGCTGTGTCTCTGTAATATTAAGGGAGGGTGCTTTAAGGAGCTGTGTCTCTGTAATATTAAGGGAGGGTGCAGTGCTTTAAGGAGCTGTGTCTCTGTAATATTAAGGGAGGGTGCAGTTCTTTAAGGAGCTGTGTCTCTGTAATATTAAGGAAGGTTGCTTTAAGGAGCTGTGTCTCTGTAATATTAAGGGAGGGTGCAGTGCTTTACGGAGCTGTTTCTCTGTAATATTAAGGGAGGGTGCAGTGCTTTAAGGAGCTATGTCTCTGTAATATTAAGGGAGGGTGGAGTGCTTTAAGGAGCTGTGAATCTGTAATATTAAGGGAGGGTGCTTTAAGGAGCTGTGTCTCTGTAATATTAAGGGAGGGTGCAGTGCTTTAAGGAGCTTTGTCTCTGTAATATTAAGGGAGGGTGCAGTGCTTTAAGGAGCAGTGTCTGGGTAATATTAAGAGAGGGTGCTTTAAGGAGCTGTGTCTCTGTAATATTAAGGGAGGGTGCAGTGCTTTAAGGAGCTTTGTCTCTGTACTATTAAGGGAGGGTGCAGTGCTTTAAGGAGCTGTGTCTCTGTAATATTAAGGGAGGGTGCAGTGCTTTAAGTAGCTGTGTCTGGGTAATATTAAGAGAGGGTGCTTTAAGGAGCTGTGTCTCTGTAATATTAAGGGAGGGTGCAGTTCTTTAAGGAGCTGTGTCTCTGTAATATTAAGTGAGGGTGCAGTGCTTTAAGGAGCTGTGTCTCTGTAATATTAAGGGAGGGTGCAGTTTTTAAGGAGCTGTGTCTCTGTAATATTAAGGGAGGGTGAGTGCTTTAAGGAGCTGTGTCTCTGTAATATTAAGTGATGGTGCTTTAAGGAGCTGTGTCTCTGTAATATTAAGTGAGGGTGCAGTGCTTTAAGGAGCTGTGTCTCTGTAATATTAAGGGAGGGTGCTTTAAGGAGCTGTGTCTCTGTAATATTAAGGGAGGGTGCAGTGCTTTAAGGAGCTGTGTCTCTGTAATATTAAGGGAGGGTGCAGTTCTTTAAGGAGCTGTGTCTCTGTAATATTAAGGGAGGGTGCAGTGCTTTAAGGAGCTGTGTCTCTGTAATATTAAGGGAGGGTGCAGTGCTTTAAGGAGCTGTGTCTCTGTAATATTAAGGGAGGCTGCAGTGCTTTAAGGAGCTGTGTCTCTGTAATATTAAGGGAGGGTGCAGTGCTTTAAGGAGCTGTGTCTCTGTAATATTAAGGGAGGGTGCAGTGCTTTAAGGAGCTGTGTCTCTGTAATATTAAGGGAGGGTGCAGTTCTTTAAGGAGCTGTGTCTCTGTAATATTAAGGGAAGGTGCAGTTCTTTAAGGAGCTGTGTCTCTGTAATATTAAGGGAGGGTGCAGTTCTTTAAGGAGCTGTGTCTCTGTAATATTAAGGGAGGGTGCTTTAAGGAGCTGTGTCTCTGTAATATTAAGGGAGGGTGCTTTAAGGAGCTGTGTCTCTGTAATATTAAGGGAGGGTGCAGTGCTTTAAGGAGCTGTGTCTCTGTAATATTAAGGGAGGGTGCAGTTCTTTAAGGAGCTGTGTCTCTGTAATATTAAGGGAGGGTGCAGTGCTTTAAGGAGCTGTGTCTCTGTAATATTAAGGGAGGGTGCAGTTCTTTAAGGAGCTGTGTCTCTGTAATATTAAGGGAGGGTGAGTGCTTTAAGGAGCTGTGTCTCTGTAATATTAAGTGATGGTGCTTTAAGGAGCTGTGTCTCTGTAATATTAAGTGAGGGTGCAGTGCTTTAAGGAGCTGTGTCTCTGTAATATTAAGGGAGGGTGCAGTGCTTTAAGGAGCTGTGTCTCTGTAATATTAAGTGATGGTGCTTTAAGGAGCTGTGTCTCTGTAATATTAAGTGAGGGTGCAGTGCTTTAAGGAGCTGTGTCTCTGTAATATTAAGGGAGGGTGCAGTGCTTTAAGGAGCTGTGTCTCTGTAATATTAAGGGAGGGTGCTTTAAGGAGCTGTGTCTCTATAATATTAAGGGAGGGTGCTTTAAGGAGCTGTGTCTCTGTAATATTAAGGGAGGGTGCAGTGCTTTAAGGAGCTGTGTCTCTGTAATATTAAGGGAGGGTGCAGTTCTTTAAGGAGCTGTGTCTCTGTAATATTAAGGGAGGGTGCAGTGCTTTAAGGAGCTGTGTCTCTGTAATATTAAGGGAGGGTGCAGTGCTTTAAGGAGCTGTGTCTCTGTAATATTAAGGGAGGCTGCAGTGCTTTAAGGAGCTGTGTCTCTGTAATATTAAGGGAGGGTGCAGTGCTTTAAGGAGCTGTGTCTATGTAATATTAAGGGAGGGTGCAGTGCTTTAAGGAGCTGTGTCTCTGTAATATTAAGGGAGGGTGCAGTTCTTTAAGGAGCTGTGTCTCTGTAATATTAAGGGAAGGTGCAGTTCTTTAAGGAGCTGTGTCTCTGTAATATTAAGGGAGGGTGCAGTTCTTTAAGGAGCTGTGTCTCTGTAATATTAAGGGAGGGTGCTTTAAGGAGCTGTGTCTCTGTAATATTAAGGGAGGGTGCTTTAAGGAGCTGTGTCTCTGTAATATTAAGGGAGGGTGCAGTGCTTTAAGGAGCTGTGTCTCTGTAATATTAAGGGAGGGTGCTTTAAGGAGCTGTGTCTCTGTAATATTAAGGGAGGGTGCAGTTCTTTAAGGAGCTGTGTCTCTGTAATATTAAGGGAGGCTGCAGTTCTTTAAGGAGCTGTGTCTCTGTAATATTAAGGGAGGGTGCAGTGCTTTAAGGAGCTGTGTCTCTGTAATATTAAGGGAGGGTGCAGTGCTTTAAGGAGCTGTGTCTCTGTAATATTAAGGGATGGTGCAGTTCTTTAAGGAGCTGTGTCTCTGTAATATTAAGGGAGGCTGCAGTTCTTTAAGGAGCTGTGTCTCTGTAATATTAAGGGAGGGTGCAGTGCTTTAAGGAGCTGTGTCTCTGTAATATTAAGGGAGGGTGCAGTGCTTTAAGGATCTGTGTCTCTGTAATATTAAGGGAGGGTGCAGTTCTTTAAGGATCTGTGTCTCTGTAATATTAAGGGAGGGTGCAGTGCTTTAAGGAGCTGTGTCTCTGTAATATTAAGGGATGGTGCAGTTCTTTAAGGAGCTGTGTCTCTGTAATATTAAGGGAGGCTGCAGTTCTTTAAGGAGCTGTGTCTCTTTAATATTAAGGGAGGGTGCAGTTCTTTAAGGAGCTGTGTCTCTGTAATATTAAGGGAGGGTGAGTGCTTTAAGGAGCTGTGTCTCTGTAATATTAAGTGATGGTGCTTTAAGGAGCTGTGTCTCTGTAATATTAAGTGAGGGTGCAGTGCTTTAAGGAGCTGTGTCTCTGTAATATTAAGGGAGGGTGCAGTGCTTTAAGGAGCTGTGTCTCTGTAATATTAAGTGATGGTGCTTTAAGGAGCTGTGTCTCTGTAATATTAAGTGAGGGTGCAGTGCTTTAAGGAGCTGTGTCTCTGTAATATTAAGGGAGGGTGCAGTGCTTTAAGGAGCTGTGTCTCTGTAATATTAAGGGAGGGTGCTTTAAGGAGCTGTGTCTCTGTAATATTAAGGGAGGGTGCTTTAAGGAGCTGTGTCTCTGTAATATTAAGGGAGGGTGCAGTGCTTTAAGGAGCTGTGTCTCTGTAATATTAAGGGAGGGTGCAGTTCTTTAAGGAGCTGTGTCTCTGTAATATTAAGGGAGGGTGCAGTGCTTTAAGGAGCTGTGTCTCTGTAATATTAAGGGAGGGTGCAGTGCTTTAAGGAGCTGTGTCTCTGTAATATTAAGGGAGGCTGCAGTGCTTTAAGGAGCTGTGTCTCTGTAATATTAAGGGAGGGTGCAGTGCTTTAAGGAGCTGTGTCTCTGTAATATTAAGGGAGGGTGCAGTGCTTTAAGGAGCTGTGTCTCTGTAATATTAAGGGAGGGTGCAGTTCTTTAAGGAGCTGTGTCTCTGTAATATTAAGGGAAGGTGCAGTTCTTTAAGGAGCTGTGTCTCTGTAATATTAAGGGAGGGTGCAGTTCTTTAAGGAGCTGTGTCTCTGTAATATTAAGGGAGGGTGCTTTAAGGAGCTGTGTCTCTGTAATATTAAGGGAGGGTGCTTTAAGGAGCTGTGTCTCTGTAATATTAAGGGAGGGTGCAGTGCTTTAAGGAGCTGTGTCTCTGTAATATTAAGGGAGGGTGCAGTTCTTTAAGGAGATTTGTCTCTGTAATATTAAGGGAGGGTGCTTTAAGGAGCTGTGTCTCTGTAATATTAAGCGAGGGTGCAGTGCTTTAAGGAGCTGTGTCTCTGTAATATTAAGGGAGGGTGCAGTGCTTTAAGGAGCTGTGTCTCTGTAATATTAAGGGAGGGTGCAGTGCTTTAAGGAGCTGTGTCTCTGTAATATTAAGGGAGGGTGCAGTGCTTTAAGGAGCTGTGTCTCTGTAATATTAAGGGAGGGTGCAGTTCTTTAAGGAGCTGTGTCTCTGTAATATTAAGGGATTGTGCAGTTCTTTAAGGAGCTGTGTCTTTGTAATATTAAGGGAGGGTGCAGTTCTTTAAGGAGCTGTGTCTCTGTAATATTAAGGGAGGGTGCTTTAAGGAGCTGTGTCTCTGTAATATTATGGGAGGGTGCTTTAAGGAGCTGTGTCTCTGTAATATTAAGGGAGGGTGCAGTGCTTTAAGGAGCTGTGTCTCTGTAATATAAAGGGAGGGTGCAGTTCTTTAAGGAGCTGTGTCTCTGTAATATTAAGGGAGGGTGCAGTGCTTTAAGGAGCTGTGTCTCTGTAATATTAAGGGAGGGTGCAGTTCTTTAAGGAGATTTGTCTCTGTAATATTAAGGGAGGGTGCTTTAAGGAGCTGTGTCTCTGTAATATTAAGCGAGGGTGCAGTGCTTTAAGGAGCTGTGTCTCTGTAATATTAAGGGAGGGTGCAGTGCTTTAAGGAGCTGTGTCTCTGTAATATTAAGGGAGGGTGCAGTGCTTTAAGGAGCTGTGTCTCTGTACTATTAAGGGAGGGTGCAGTGCTTTAAGGAGCTGTGTCTCTGTAATATTAAGGGAGGGTGCTTTAAGGAGCTGTGTCTCTGTAATATTAAGGGAGGGTGCTTTAAGGAGCTGTGTCTCTGTAATATTAAGGGAGGATGCAGTGCTTTAAGGAGCTGTGTCTCTGTAATATTAAGGGAGGGTGCAGTTCTTTAAGGAGCTGTGTCTCTGTAATATTAAGGAAGGTTGCTTTAAGGAGCTGTGTCTCTGTAATATTAAGGGAGGGTGCAGTTCTTTAAGGAGCTGTGTCTCTGTAATATTAAGGGAGGGTGCTTTAAGGAGCTGTGTCTCTGTAATATTAAGGGAGGGTACTTTAAGGAGCTGTGTCTCTGTAATATTAAGGGAGGGTGCAGTGCTTTAAGGAGCTGTGTCTCTGTAATATTAAGGGAGGGTGCAGTTCTTTAAGGAGCTGTGTCTCTGTAATATTAAGGGAGGGTGCAGTGCTTTAAGGAGCTGTGTCTCTGTAATATTAAGGGAGGGTGCAGTTCTTTAAGGAGATTTGTCTCTGTAATATTAAGGGAGGGTGCTTTAAGGAGCTGTGTCTCTGTAATATTAAGCGAGGGTGCAGTGCTTTAAGGAGCTGTGTCTCTGTAATATTAAGGGAGGGTGCAGTGCTTTAAGGAGCTGTGTCTCTGTAATATAAAGGGAGGGTGCAGTGCTTTAAGGAGCTGTGTCTCTGTACTATTAAGGGAGGGTGCAGTGCTTTAAGGAGCTGTGTCTCTGTAATATTAAGGGAGGGTGCTTTAAGGAGCTGTGTCTCTGTAATATTAAGGGAGGGTGCTTTAAGGAGCTGTGTCTCTGTAATATTAAGGGAGGGTGCAGTGCTTTAAGGAGCTGTGTCTCTGTAATATTAAGGGAGGGTGCAGTTCTTTAAGGAGCTGTGTCTCTGTAATATTAAGGAAGGTTGCTTTAAGGAGCTGTGTCTCTGTAATATTAAGGGAGGGTGCAGTGCTTTACGGAGCTGTTTCTCTGTAATATTAAGGGAGGGTGCAGTGCTTTAAGGAGCTATGTCTCTGTAATATTAAGGGAGGGTGGAGTGCTTTAAGGAGCTGTGAATCTGTAATATTAAGGGAGGGTGCTTTAAGGAGCTGTGTCTCTGTAATATTAAGGGAGGGTGCAGTGCTTTAAGGAGCTTTGTCTCTGTAATATTAAGGGAGGGTGCAGTGCTTTAAGGAGCAGTGTCTGGGTAATATTAAGAGAGGGTGCTTTAAGGAGCTGTGTCTCTGTAATATTAAGGGAGGGTGCAGTGCTTTAAGGAGCTTTGTCTCTGTACTATTAAGGGAGGGTGCAGTGCTTTAAGGAGCTGTGTCTCTGTAATATTAAGGGAGGGTGCAGTGCTTTAAGGAGCTGTGTCTGGGTAATATTAAGAGAGGGTGCTTTAAGGAGCTGTGTCTCTGTAATATTAAGGGAGGGTGCAGTTCTTTAAGGAGCTGTGTCTCTGTAATATTAAGTGAGGGTGCAGTGCTTTAAGGAGCTGTGTCTCTGTAATATTAAGGGAGGGTGCAGTTTTTAAGGAGCTGTGTCTCTGTAATATTAAGGGAGGGTGAGTGCTTTAAGGAGCTGTGTCTCTGTAATATTAAGTGATGGTGCTTTAAGGAGCTGTGTCTCTGTAATATTAAGTGAGGGTGCAGTGCTTTAAGGAGCTGTGTCTCTGTAATATTAAGGGAGGGTGCTTTAAGGAGCTGTGTCTCTGTAATATTAAGGGAGGGTGCAGTGCTTTAAGGAGCTGTGTCTCTGTAATATTAAGGGAGGGTGCAGTTCTTTAAGGAGCTGTGTCTCTGTAATATTAAGGGAGGGTGCAGTGCTTTAAGGAGCTGTGTCTCTGTAATATTAAGGGAGGGTGCAGTGCTTTAAGGAGCTGTGTCTCTGTAATATTAAGGGAGGCTGCAGTGCTTTAAGGAGCTGTGTCTCTGTAATATTAAGGGAGGGTGCAGTGCTTTAAGGAGCTGTGTCTCTGTAATATTAAGGGAGGGTGCAGTGCTTTAAGGAGCTGTGTCTCTGTAATATTAAGGGAGGGTGCAGTTCTTTAAGGAGCTGTGTCTCTGTAATATTAAGGGAAGGTGCAGTTCTTTAAGGAGCTGTGTCTCTGTAATATTAAGGGAGGGTGCAGTTCTTTAAGGAGCTGTGTCTCTGTAATATTAAGGGAGGGTGCTTTAAGGAGCTGTGTCTCTGTAATATTAAGGGAGGGTGCTTTAAGGAGCTGTGTCTCTGTAATATTAAGGGAGGGTGCAGTGCTTTAAGGAGCTGTGTCTCTGTAATATTAAGGGAGGGTGCAGTTCTTTAAGGAGCTGTGTCTCTGTAATATTAAGGGAGGGTGCAGTGCTTTAAGGAGCTGTGTCTCTGTAATATTAAGGGAGGGTGCAGTTCTTTAAGGAGATTTGTCTCTGTAATATTAAGGGAGGGTGCTTTAAGGAGCTGTGTCTCTGTAATATTAAGCGAGGGTGCAGTGCTTTAAGGAGCTGTGTCTCTGTAATATTAAGGGAGGGTGCAGTGCTTTAAGGAGCTGTGTCTCTGTAATATTAAGGGAGGGTGCAGTGCTTTAAGGAGCTGTGTCTCTGTACTATTAAGGGAGGGTGCAGTGCTTTAAGGAGCTGTGTCTCTGTAATATTAAGGGAGGGTGCTTTAAGGAGCTGTGTCTCTGTAATATAAAGGGAGGGTGCTTTAAGGAGCTGTGTCTCTGTAATATTAAGGGAGGGTGCAGTGCTTTAAGGAGCTGTGTCTCTGTAATATTAAGGGAGGGTGCAGTTCTTTAAGGAGCTGTGTCTCTGTAATATTAAGGAAGGTTGCTTTAAGGAGCTGTGTCTCTGTAATATTAAGGGAGGGTGCAGTGCTTTACGGAGCTGTTTCTCTGTAATATTAAGGGAGGGTGCAGTGCTTTAAGGAGCTATGTCTCTGTAATATTAAGGGAGGGTGCAGTGCTTTAAGGAGCTGTGAATCTGTAATATTAAGGGAGGGTGCTTTAAGGAGCTGTGTCTCTGTAATATTAAGGGAGGGTGCAGTGCTTTAAGGAGCTTTGTCTCTGTACTATTAAGGGAGGGTGCAGTGCTTTAAGGAGCTGTGTCTCTGTAATATTAAGGGAGGGTGCAGTGCTTTACGGAGCTGTGTCTCTGTAATATTAAGGGAGGGTGCAGTGCTTTAAGGAGCTGTGTCTGGGTAATATTAAGAGAGGGTGCTTTAAGGAGCTGTGTCTCTGTAATATTAAGGGAGGGTGCAGTGCTTTAAGGAGCTTTGTCTCTGTACTATTAAGGGAGGGTGCAGTGCTTTAAGGAGCTGTGTCTCTGTAATATTAAGGGAGGGTGCAGTGCTTTAAGGAGCTGTGTCCTGGTAATATTAAGAGAGGGTGCTTTAAGGAGCTGTGTCTCTGTAATATTAAGGGAGGGTGCAGTTCTTTAAGGAGCTGTGTCTCTGTAATATTAAGTGAGGGTGCAGTGCTTTACGGAGCTGTTTCTCTGTAATATTAAGGGAGGGTGCAGTGCTTTAAGGAGCTATGTCTCTGTAATATTAAGGGAGGGTGCAGTGCTTTAAGGAGCTGTGAATCTGTAATATTAAGGGAGGGTGCTTTAAGGAGCTGTGTCTCTGTAATATTAAGGGAGGGTGCAGTGCTTTAAGGAGCTTTGTCTCTGTACTATTAAGGGAGGGTGCAGTGCTTTAAGGAGCTGTGTCTCTGTAATATTAAGGGAGGGTGCAGTGCTTTACGGAGCTGTGTCTCTGTAATATTAAGGGAGGGTGCAGTGCTTTAAGGAGCTGTGTCTGGGTAATATTAAGAGAGGGTGCTTTAAGGAGCTGTGTCTCTGTAATATTAAGGGAGGGTGCAGTGCTTTAAGGTGCTTTGTCTCTGTACTATTAAGGGAGGGTGCAGTGCTTTAAGGAGCTGTGTCTCTGTAATATTAAGGGAGGGTGCAGTGCTTTAAGGAGCTGTGTCCTGGTAATATTAAGAGAGGGTGCTTTAAGGAGCTGTGTCTCTGTAATATTAAGGGAGGGTGCAGTTCTTTAAGGAGCTGTGTCTCTGTAATATTAAGTGAGGGTGCAGTGCTTTAAGGAGCTGTGTCTCTGTAATATTAAGGGAGGGTGCAGTTCTTTAAGGAGCTGTGTCTCTGTAATATTAAGGGAGGGTGAGTGCTTTAAGGAGCTGTGTCTCTGTAATATTAAGTGATGGTGCTTTAAGGAGCTGTGTCTCTGTAATATTAAGTGAGGGTGCAGTGCTTTAAGGAGCTGTGTCTCTGTAATATTAAGGGAGGGTGCAGTGCTTTAAGGAGCTGTGTCTCTGTAATATTAAGTGATGGTGCTTTAAGGAGCTGTGTCTCTGTAATATTAAGTGAGGGTGCAGTGCTTTAAGGAGCTGTGTCTCTGTAATATTAACGGAGGGTGCAGTGCTTTAAGGAGCTGTGTCTCTGTAATATTAAGGGAGGGTGCTTTAAGGAGCTGTGTCTCTGTAATATTAAGGGAGGGTGCTTTAAGGAGCTGTGTCTCTGTAATATTAAGGGAGGGTGCAGTGCTTTAAGGAGCTGTGTCTCTGTAATATTAAGGGAGGGTGCAGTTCTTTAAGGAGCTATGTCTCTGTAATATTAAGGGAGGGTGCAGTGCTTTAAGGAGCTGTGTCTCTGTAATATTAAGGGAGGGTGCAGTGCTTTAAGGAGCTGTGTCTCTGTAATATTAAGGGAGGGTGCAGTGCTTTAAGGAGCTGTGTCTCTGTAATATTAAGGGAGGGTGCAGTTCTTTAAGGAGCTGTGTCTCTGTAATATTAAGGGAAGGTGCAGTTCTTTAAGGAGCTGTGTCTCTGTAATATTAAGGGAGGGTGCAGTGCTTTAAGGATCTGTGTCTCTGTGATATTAAGGGAGGGTGCAGTTCTTTAAGGAGCTGTGTCTCTGTAATATTAAGGGAGGGTGCAGTGCTTTAAGGAGCTGTGTCTCTGTAATATTAAGGGATGGTGCAGTTCTTTAAGGAGCTGTGTCTCTGTAATATTAAGGGAGGCTGCAGTTCTTTAAGGAGCTGTGTCTCTGTAATATTAAGGGAGGGTGAGTGCTTTAAGGAGCTGTGTCTCTGTAATATTAAGTGATGGTGCTTTAAGGAGCTGTGGCTCTGTAATATTAAGTGAGGGTGCAGTGCTTTAAGGAGCTGTGTCTCTGTAATATTAAGGGAGGGTGCAGTGCTTTAAGGAGCTGTGTCTCTGTAATATTAAGTGATGGTGCTTTAAGGAGCTGTGTCTCTGTAATATTAAGTGAGGGTGCAGTGCTTTAAGGAGCTGTGTCTCTGTAATATTAAGGGAGGGTGCAGTGCTTTAAGGAGCTGTGTCTCTGTAATATTAAGGGAGGGTGCTTTAAGGAGCTGTGTCTCTGTAATATTAAGGGAGGGTGCTTTAAGGAGCTGTGTCTCTGTAATATTAAGGGAGGGTGCAGTGCTTTAAGGAGCTGTGTCTCTGTAATATTAAGGGAGGGTGCAGTTCTTTAAGGAGCTGTGTCTCTGTAATATTAAGGGAGGGTGCAGTGCTTTAAGGAGCTGTGTCTCTGTAATATTAAGGGAGGGTGCAGTGCTTTAAGGAGCTGTGTCTCTGTAATATTAAGGGAGGCTGCAGTGCTTTAAGGAGCTGTGTCTCTGTAATATTAAGGGAGGGTGCAGTGCTTTAAGGAGCTGTGTCTCTGTAATATTAAGGGAGGGTGCAGTGCTTTAAGGAGCTGTGTCTCTGTAATATTAAGGGAGGGTGCAGTTCTTTAAGGAGCTGTGTCTCTGTAATATTAAGGGAAGGTGCAGTTCTTTAAGGAGCTGTGTCTCTGTAATATTAAGGGAGGGTGCAGTTCTTTAAGGAGCTGTGTCTCTGTAATATTAAGGGAGGGTGCTTTAAGGAGCTGTGTCTCTGTAATATTAAGGGAGGGTGCTTTAAGGAGCTGTGTCTCTGTAATATTAAGGGAGGGTGCAGTGCTTTAAGGAGCTGTGTCTCTGTAATATTAAGGGAGGGTGCAGTTCTTTAAGGAGCTGTGTCTCTGTAATATTAAGGGAGGGTGCAGTGCTTTAAGGAGCTGTGTCTCTGTAATATTAAGGGAGGGTGCAGTTCTTTAAGGAGCTGTGTCTCTGTAATATTAAGGGAAGGTGCAGTTCTTTAAGGAGCTGTGTCTCTGTAATATTAAGGGAGGGTGCAGTGCTTTAAGGATCTGTGTCTCTGTGATATTAAGGGAGGGTTAGGTTCTTTAAGGAGCTGTGTCTCTGTAATATTAAGGGAGGGTGCAGTGCTTTAAGGAGCTGTGTCTCTGTAATATTAAGGGATGGTGCAGTTCTTTAAGGAGCTGTGTCTCTGTAATATTAAGGGAGGCTGCAGTTCTTTAAGGAGCTGTGTCTCTGTAATATTAAGGGAGGGTGAGTGCTTTAAGGAGCTGTGTCTCTGTAATATTAAGTGATGGTGCTTTAAGGAGCTGTGGCTCTGTAATATTAAGTGAGGGTGCAGTGCTTTAAGGAGCTGTGTCTCTGTAATATTAAGGGAGGGTGCAGTGCTTTAAGGAGCTGTGTCTCTGTAATATTAAGTGATGGTGCTTTAAGGAGCTGTGTCTCTGTAATATTAAGTGAGGGTGCAGTGCTTTAAGGAGCTGTGTCTCTGTAATATTAAGGGAGGGTGCAGTGCTTTAAGGAGCTGTGTCTCTGTAATATTAAGGGAGGGTGCTTTAAGGAGCTGTGTCTCTGTAATATTAAGGGAGGGTGCTTTAAGGAGCTGTGTCTCTGTAATATTAAGGGAGGGTGCAGTGCTTTAAGGAGCTGTGTCTCTGTAATATTAAGGGAGGGTGCAGTTCTTTAAGGAGCTGTGTCTCTGTAATATTAAGGGAGGGTGCAGTGCTTTAAGGAGCTGTGTCTCTGTAATATTAAGGGAGGGTGCAGTGCTTTAAGGAGCTGTGTCTCTGTAATATTAAGGGAGGCTGCAGTGCTTTAAGGAGCTGTGTCTCTGTAATATTAAGGGAGGGTGCAGTGCTTTAAGGAGCTGTGTCTCTGTAATATTAAGGGAGGGTGCAGTGCTTTAAGGAGCTGTGTCTCTGTAATATTAAGGGAGGGTGCAGTTCTTTAAGGAGCTGTGTCTCTGTAATATTAAGGGAAGGTGCAGTTCTTTAAGGAGCTGTGTCTCTGTAATATTAAGGGAGGGTGCAGTTCTTTAAGGAGCTGTGTCTCTGTAATATTAAGGGAGGGTGCTTTAAGGAGCTGTGTCTCTGTAATATTAAGGGAGGGTGCTTTAAGGAGCTGTGTCTCTGTAATATTAAGGGAGGGTGCAGTGCTTTAAGGAGCTGTGTCTCTGTAATATTAAGGGAGGGTGCAGTTCTTTAAGGAGCTGTGTCTCTGTAATATTAAGGGAGGGTGCAGTGCTTTAAGGAGCTGTGTATCTGTAATATTAAGGGAGGGTGCAGTTCTTTAAGGAGATTTGTCTCTGTAATATTAAGGGAGGGTGCTTTAAGGAGCTGTGTCTCTGTAATATTAAGCGAGGGTGCAGTGCTTTAAGGAGCTGTGTCTCTGTAATATTAAGGGAGGGTGCAGTGCTTTAAGGAGCTGTGTCTCTGTAATATTAAGGGAGGGTGCAGTGCTTTAAGGAGCTGTGTCTCTGTACTATTAAGGGAGGGTGCAGTGCTTTAAGGAGCTGTGTCTCTGTAATATTAAGGGAGGGTGCTTTAAGGAGCTGTGTCTCTGTAATATTAAGGGAGGGTGCTTTAAGGAGCTGTGTCTCTGTAATATTAAGGGAGGGTGCAGTGCTTTAAGGAGCTGTGTCTCTGTAATATTAAGGGAGGGTGCAGTTCTTTAAGGAGCTGTGTCTCTGTAATATTAAGGGAGGGTGCAGTGCTTTAAGGAGCTGTGTCTCTGTAATATTAAGGGAGGGTGCAGTTCTTTAAGGAGATTTGTCTCTGTAATATTAAGGGAGGGTGCTTTAAGGAGCTGTGTCTCTGTAATATTAAGCGAGGGTGCAGTGCTTTAAGGAGCTGTGTCTCTGTAATATTAAGGGAGGGTGCAGTGCTTTAAGGAGCTGTGTCTCTGTAATATAAAGGGAGGGTGCAGTGCTTTAAGGAGCTGTGTCTCTGTACTATTAAGGGAGGGTGCAGTGCTTTAAGGAGCTGTGTCTCTGTAATATTAAGGGAGGGTGCTTTAAGGAGCTGTGTCTCTGTAATATTAAGGGAGGGTGCTTTAAGGAGCTGTGTCTCTGTAATATTAAGGGAGGGTGCAGTGCTTTAAGGAGCTGTGTCTCTGTAATATTAAGGGAGGGTGCAGTTCTTTAAGGAGCTGTGTCTCTGTAATATTAAGGAAGGTTGCTTTAAGGAGCTGTGTCTCTGTAATATTAAGGGAGGGTGCAGTGCTTTACGGAGCTGTTTCTCTGTAATATTAAGGGAGGGTGCAGTGCTTTAAGGAGCTATGTCTCTGTAATATTAAGGGAGGGTGGAGTGCTTTAAGGAGCTGTGAATCTGTAATATTAAGGGAGGGTGCTTTAAGGAGCTGTGTCTCTGTAATATTAAGGGAGGGTGCAGTGCTTTAAGGAGCTTTGTCTCTGTAATATTAAGGGAGGGTGCAGTGCTTTAAGGAGCAGTGTCTGGGTAATATTAAGAGAGGGTGCTTTAAGGAGCTGTGTCTCTGTAATATTAAGGGAGGGTGCAGTGCTTTAAGGAGCTTTGTCTCTGTACTATTAAGGGAGGGTGCAGTGCTTTAAGGAGCTGTGTCTCTGTAATATTAAGGGAGGGTGCAGTGCTTTAAGGAGCTGTGTCTGGGTAATATTAAGAGAGGGTGCTTTAAGGAGCTGTGTCTCTGTAATATTAAGGGAGGGTGCAGTTCTTTAAGGAGCTGTGTCTCTGTAATATTAAGTGAGGGTGCAGTGCTTTAAGGAGCTGTGTCTCTGTAATATTAAGGGAGGGTGCAGTTTTTAAGGAGCTGTGTCTCTGTAATATTAAGGGAGGGTGAGTGCTTTAAGGAGCTGTGTCTCTGTAATATTAAGTGATGGTGCTTTAAGGAGCTGTGTCTCTGTAATATTAAGTGAGGGTGCAGTGCTTTAAGGAGCTGTGTCTCTGTAATATTAAGGGAGGGTGCTTTAAGGAGCTGTGTCTCTGTAATATTAAGGGAGGGTGCAGTGCTTTAAGGAGCTGTGTCTCTGTAATATTAAGGGAGGGTGCAGTTCTTTAAGGAGCTGTGTCTCTGTAATATTAAGGGAGGGTGCAGTGCTTTAAGGAGCTGTGTCTCTGTAATATTAAGGGAGGGTGCAGTGCTTTAAGGAGCTGTGTCTCTGTAATATTAAGGGAGGCTGCAGTGCTTTAAGGAGCTGTGTCTCTGTAATATTAAGGGAGGGTGCAGTGCTTTAAGGAGCTGTGTCTCTGTAATATTAAGGGAGGGTGCAGTGCTTTAAGGAGCTGTGTCTCTGTAATATTAAGGGAGGGTGCAGTTCTTTAAGGAGCTGTGTCTCTGTAATATTAAGGGAAGGTGCAGTTCTTTAAGGAGCTGTGTCTCTGTAATATTAAGGGAGGGTGCAGTTCTTTAAGGAGCTGTGTCTCTGTAATATTAAGGGAGGGTGCTTTAAGGAGCTGTGTCTCTGTAATATTAAGGGAGGGTGCTTTAAGGAGCTGTGTCTCTGTAATATTAAGGGAGGGTGCAGTGCTTTAAGGAGCTGTGTCTCTGTAATATTAAGGGAGGGTGCAGTTCTTTAAGGAGCTGTGTCTCTGTAATATTAAGGGAGGGTGCAGTGCTTTAAGGAGCTGTGTCTCTGTAATATTAAGGGAGGGTGCAGTTCTTTAAGGAGATTTGTCTCTGTAATATTAAGGGAGGGTGCTTTAAGGAGCTGTGTCTCTGTAATATTAAGCGAGGGTGCAGTGCTTTAAGGAGCTGTGTCTCTGTAATATTAAGGGAGGGTGCAGTGCTTTAAGGAGCTGTGTCTCTGTAATATTAAGGGAGGGTGCAGTGCTTTAAGGAGCTGTGTCTCTGTACTATTAAGGGAGGGTGCAGTGCTTTAAGGAGCTGTGTCTCTGTAATATTAAGGGAGGGTGCTTTAAGGAGCTGTGTCTCTGTAATATAAAGGGAGGGTGCTTTAAGGAGCTGTGTCTCTGTAATATTAAGGGAGGGTGCAGTGCTTTAAGGAGCTGTGTCTCTGTAATATTAAGGGAGGGTGCAGTTCTTTAAGGAGCTGTGTCTCTGTAATATTAAGGAAGGTTGCTTTAAGGAGCTGTGTCTCTGTAATATTAAGGGAGGGTGCAGTGCTTTACGGAGCTGTTTCTCTGTAATATTAAGGGAGGGTGCAGTGCTTTAAGGAGCTATGTCTCTGTAATATTAAGGGAGGGTGCAGTGCTTTAAGGAGCTGTGAATCTGTAATATTAAGGGAGGGTGCTTTAAGGAGCTGTGTCTCTGTAATATTAAGGGAGGGTGCAGTGCTTTAAGGAGCTTTGTCTCTGTACTATTAAGGGAGGGTGCAGTGCTTTAAGGAGCTGTGTCTCTGTAATATTAAGGGAGGGTGCAGTGCTTTACGGTGCTGTGTCTCTGTAATATTAAGGGAGGGTGCAGTGCTTTAAGGAGCTGTGTCTGGGTAATATTAAGAGAGGGTGCTTTAAGGAGCTGTGTCTCTGTAATATTAAGGGAGGGTGCAGTGCTTTAAGGAGCTTTGTCTCTGTACTATTAAGGGAGGGTGCAGTGCTTTAAGGAGCTGTGTCTCTGTAATATTAAGGGAGGGTGCAGTGCTTTAAGGAGCTGTGTCCTGGTAATATTAAGAGAGGGTGCTTTAAGGAGCTGTGTCTCTGTAATATTAAGGGAGGGTGCAGTTCTTTAAGGAGCTGTGTCTCTGTAATATTAAGTGAGGGTGCAGTGCTTTACGGAGCTGTTTCTCTGTAATATTAAGGGAGGGTGCAGTGCTTTAAGGAGCTATGTCTCTGTAATATTAAGGGAGGGTGCAGTGCTTTAAGGAGCTGTGAATCTGTAATATTAAGGGAGGGTGCTTTAAGGAGCTGTGTCTCTGTAATATTAAGGGAGGGTGCAGTGCTTTAAGGAGCTTTGTCTCTGTACTATTAAGGGAGGGTGCAGTGCTTTAAGGAGCTGTGTCTCTGTAATATTAAGGGAGGGTGCAGTGCTTTACGGAGCTGTGTCTCTGTAATATTAAGGGAGGGTGCAGTGCTTTAAGGAGCTGTGTCTGGGTAATATTAAGAGAGGGTGCTTTAAGGAGCTGTGTCTCTGTAATATTAAGGGAGGGTGCAGTGCTTTAAGGTGCTTTGTCTCTGTACTATTAAGGGAGGGTGCAGTGCTTTAAGGAGCTGTGTCTCTGTAATATTAAGGGAGGGTGCAGTGCTTTAAGGAGCTGTGTCCTGGTAATATTAAGAGAGGGTGCTTTAAGGAGCTGTGTCTCTGTAATATTAAGGGAGGGTGCAGTTCTTTAAGGAGCTGTGTCTCTGTAATATTAAGTGAGGGTGCAGTGCTTTAAGGAGCTGTGTCTCTGTAATATTAAGGGAGGGTGCAGTTCTTTAAGGAGCTGTGTCTCTGTAATATTAAGGGAGGGTGAGTGCTTTAAGGAGCTGTGTCTCTGTAATATTAAGTGATGGTGCTTTAAGGAGCTGTGTCTCTGTAATATTAAGTGAGGGTGCAGTGCTTTAAGGAGCTGTGTCTCTGTAATATTAAGGGAGGGTGCAGTGCTTTAAGGAGCTGTGTCTCTGTAATATTAAGTGATGGTGCTTTAAGGAGCTGTGTCTCTGTAATATTAAGTGAGGGTGCAGTGCTTTAAGGAGCTGTGTCTCTGTAATATTAACGGAGGGTGCAGTGCTTTAAGGAGCTGTGTCTCTGTAATATTAAGGGAGGGTGCTTTAAGGAGCTGTGTCTCTGTAATATTAAGGGAGGGTGCTTTAAGGAGCTGTGTCTCTGTAATATTAAGGGAGGGTGCAGTGCTTTAAGGAGCTGTGTCTCTGTAATATTAAGGGAGGGTGCAGTTCTTTAAGGAGCTATGTCTCTGTAATATTAAGGGAGGGTGCAGTGCTTTAAGGAGCTGTGTCTCTGTAATATTAAGGGAGGGTGCAGTGCTTTAAGGAGCTGTGTCTCTGTAATATTAAGGGAGGGTGCAGTGCTTTAAGGAGCTGTGTCTCTGTAATATTAAGGGAGGGTGCAGTTCTTTAAGGAGCTGTGTCTCTGTAATATTAAGGGAAGGTGCAGTTCTTTAAGGAGCTGTGTCTCTGTAATATTAAGGGAGGGTGCAGTGCTTTAAGGATCTGTGTCTCTGTGATATTAAGGGAGGGTGCAGTTCTTTAAGGAGCTGTGTCTCTGTAATATTAAGGGAGGGTGCAGTGCTTTAAGGAGCTGTGTCTCTGTAATATTAAGGGATGGTGCAGTTCTTTAAGGAGCTGTGTCTCTGTAATATTAAGGGAGGCTGCAGTTCTTTAAGGAGCTGTGTCTCTGTAATATTAAGGGAGGGTGAGTGCTTTAAGGAGCTGTGTCTCTGTAATATTAAGTGATGGTGCTTTAAGGAGCTGTGGCTCTGTAATATTAAGTGAGGGTGCAGTGCTTTAAGGAGCTGTGTCTCTGTAATATTAAGGGAGGGTGCAGTGCTTTAAGGAGCTGTGTCTCTGTAATATTAAGTGATGGTGCTTTAAGGAGCTGTGTCTCTGTAATATTAAGTGAGGGTGCAGTGCTTTAAGGAGCTGTGTCTCTGTAATATTAAGGGAGGGTGCAGTGCTTTAAGGAGCTGTGTCTCTGTAATATTAAGGGAGGGTGCTTTAAGGAGCTGTGTCTCTGTAATATTAAGGGAGGGTGCTTTAAGGAGCTGTGTCTCTGTAATATTAAGGGAGGGTGCAGTGCTTTAAGGAGCTGTGTCTCTGTAATATTAAGGGAGGGTGCAGTTCTTTAAGGAGCTGTGTCTCTGTAATATTAAGGGAGGGTGCAGTGCTTTAAGGAGCTGTGTCTCTGTAATATTAAGGGAGGGTGCAGTGCTTTAAGGAGCTGTGTCTCTGTAATATTAAGGGAGGCTGCAGTGCTTTAAGGAGCTGTGTCTCTGTAATATTAAGGGAGGGTGCAGTGCTTTAAGGAGCTGTGTCTCTGTAATATTAAGGGAGGGTGCAGTGCTTTAAGGAGCTGTGTCTCTGTAATATTAAGGGAGGGTGCAGTTCTTTAAGGAGCTGTGTCTCTGTAATATTAAGGGAAGGTGCAGTTCTTTAAGGAGCTGTGTCTCTGTAATATTAAGGGAGGGTGCAGTTCTTTAAGGAGCTGTGTCTCTGTAATATTAAGGGAGGGTGCTTTAAGGAGCTGTGTCTCTGTAATATTAAGGGAGGGTGCTTTAAGGAGCTGTGTCTCTGTAATATTAAGGGAGGGTGCAGTGCTTTAAGGAGCTGTGTCTCTGTAATATTAAGGGAGGGTGCAGTTCTTTAAGGAGCTGTGTCTCTGTAATATTAAGGGAGGGTGCAGTGCTTTAAGGAGCTGTGTCTCTGTAATATTAAGGGAGGGTGCAGTTCTTTAAGGAGCTGTGTCTCTGTAATATTAAGGGAAGGTGCAGTTCTTTAAGGAGCTGTGTCTCTGTAATATTAAGGGAGGGTGCAGTGCTTTAAGGATCTGTGTCTCTGTGATATTAAGGGAGGGTTAGGTTCTTTAAGGAGCTGTGTCTCTGTAATATTAAGGGAGGGTGCAGTGCTTTAAGGAGCTGTGTCTCTGTAATATTAAGGGATGGTGCAGTTCTTTAAGGAGCTGTGTCTCTGTAATATTAAGGGAGGCTGCAGTTCTTTAAGGAGCTGTGTCTCTGTAATATTAAGGGAGGGTGAGTGCTTTAAGGAGCTGTGTCTCTGTAATATTAAGTGATGGTGCTTTAAGGAGCTGTGGCTCTGTAATATTAAGTGAGGGTGCAGTGCTTTAAGGAGCTGTGTCTCTGTAATATTAAGGGAGGGTGCAGTGCTTTAAGGAGCTGTGTCTCTGTAATATTAAGTGATGGTGCTTTAAGGAGCTGTGTCTCTGTAATATTAAGTGAGGGTGCAGTGCTTTAAGGAGCTGTGTCTCTGTAATATTAAGGGAGGGTGCAGTGCTTTAAGGAGCTGTGTCTCTGTAATATTAAGGGAGGGTGCTTTAAGGAGCTGTGTCTCTGTAATATTAAGGGAGGGTGCTTTAAGGAGCTGTGTCTCTGTAATATTAAGGGAGGGTGCAGTGCTTTAAGGAGCTGTGTCTCTGTAATATTAAGGGAGGGTGCAGTTCTTTAAGGAGCTGTGTCTCTGTAATATTAAGGGAGGGTGCAGTGCTTTAAGGAGCTGTGTCTCTGTAATATTAAGGGAGGGTGCAGTGCTTTAAGGAGCTGTGTCTCTGTAATATTAAGGGAGGCTGCAGTGCTTTAAGGAGCTGTGTCTCTGTAATATTAAGGGAGGGTGCAGTGCTTTAAGGAGCTGTGTCTCTGTAATATTAAGGGAGGGTGCAGTGCTTTAAGGAGCTGTGTCTCTGTAATATTAAGGGAGGGTGCAGTTCTTTAAGGAGCTGTGTCTCTGTAATATTAAGGGAAGGTGCAGTTCTTTAAGGAGCTGTGTCTCTGTAATATTAAGGGAGGGTGCAGTTCTTTAAGGAGCTGTGTCTCTGTAATATTAAGGGAGGGTGCTTTAAGGAGCTGTGTCTCTGTAATATTAAGGGAGGGTGCTTTAAGGAGCTGTGTCTCTGTAATATTAAGGGAGGGTGCAGTGCTTTAAGGAGCTGTGTCTCTGTAATATTAAGGGAGGGTGCAGTTCTTTAAGGAGCTGTGTCTCTGTAATATTAAGGGAGGGTGCAGTGCTTTAAGGAGCTGTGTATCTGTAATATTAAGGGAGGGTGCAGTTCTTTAAGGAGATTTGTCTCTGTAATATTAAGGGAGGGTGCTTTAAGGAGCTGTGTCTCTGTAATATTAAGCGAGGGTGCAGTGCTTTAAGGAGCTGTGTCTCTGTAATATTAAGGGAGGGTGCAGTGCTTTAAGGAGCTGTGTCTCTGTAATATTAAGGGAGGGTGCAGTGCTTTAAGGAGCTGTGTCTCTGTACTATTAAGGGAGGGTGCAGTGCTTTAAGGAGCTGTGTCTCTGTAATATTAAGGGAGGGTGCTTTAAGGAGCTGTGTCTCTGTAATATTAAGGGAGGGTGCTTTAAGGAGCTGTGTCTCTGTAATATTAAGGGAGGGTGCAGTGCTTTAAGGAGCTGTGTCTCTGTAATATTAAGGGAGGGTGCAGTTCTTTAAGGAGCTGTGTCTCTGTAATATTAAGGAAGGTTGCTTTAAGGAGCTGTGTCTCTGTAATATTAAGGGAGGGTGCAGTGCTTTACGGAGCTGTTTCTCTGTAATATTAAGGGAGGGTGCAGTGCTTTAAGGAGCTATGTCTCTGTAATATTAAGGGAGGGTAAAGTGCTTTAAGGAGCTGTGAATCTGTAATATTAAGGGAGGGTGCTTTAAGGAGCTGTGTCTCTGTAATATTAAGGGAGGGTGCAGTGCTTTAAGGAGCTTTGTCTCTGTACTATTAAGGGAGGGTGCAGTGCTTTAAGGAGCTGTGTCTCTGTAATATTAAGGGAGGGTGCAGTGCTTTACGGAGCTGTGTCTCTGTAATATTAAGGGAGGGTGCAGTGCTTTAAGGAGCTGTGTCTGGGTAATATTAAGAGAGGGTGCTTTAAGGAGCTGTGTCTCTGTAATATTAAGGGAGGGTGCAGTGCTTTAAGGAGCTTTGTCTCTGTACTATTAAGGGAGGGTGCAGTGCTTTAAGGAGATGTGTCTCTGTAATATTAAGGGAGGGTGCAGTGCTTTAATGAGCTGTGTCTGGGTAATATTAAGAGAGGGTGCTTTAAGGAGCTGTGTCTCTGTAATATTAAGGGAGGGTGCAGTTCTTTAAGGAGCTGTGTCTCTGTAATATTAAGTGAGGGTGCAGTGCTTTAAGGAGCTGTGAATCTGTAATATTAAGGGAGGGTGCTTTAAGGAGCTGTGTCTCTGTAATATTAAGGGAGGGTGCAGTGCTTTAAGGAGATGTGTCTCTGTAATATTAAGGGAGGGTGCAGTTCTTTAAGGAGCTGTGTCTCTGTAATATTAAGGGAGGGTGCAGTGCTTTAAGGAGCTGTGTCTCTGTAATATTAAGGGAGGGTGCAGTGCTTTAAGGAGCTGTGTCTCTGTAATATTAAGGGAGGCTGCAGTGCTTTAAGGAGCTGTGTCTCTGTAATATTAAGGGAGGGTGCAGTGCTTTAAGGAGCTGTGTCTCTGTAATATTAAGGGAGGGTGCAGTGCTTTAAGGAGCTGTGTCTCTGTAATATTAAGGGAGGGTGCAGTTCTTTAAGGAGCTGTGTCTCTGTAATATTAAGGGAAGGTGCAGTTCTTTAAGGAGCTGTGTCTCTGTAATATTAAGGGAGGGTGCAGTTCTTTAAGGAGCTGTGTCTCTGTAATATTAAGGGAGGGTGCTTTAAGGAGCTGTGTCTCTGTAATATTAAGGGAGGGTGCTTTAAGGAGCTGTGTCTCTGTAATATTAAGGGAGGGTGCAGTGCTTTAAGGAGCTGTGTCTCTGTAATATTAAGGGAGGGTGCAGTTCTTTAAGGAGCTGTGTCTCTGTAATATTAAGGGAGGGTGCAGTGCTTTAAGGAGCTGTGTATCTGTAATATTAAGGGAGGGTGCAGTTCTTTAAGGAGATTTGTCTCTGTAATATTAAGGGAGGGTGCTTTAAGGAGCTGTGTCTCTGTAATATTAAGCGAGGGTGCAGTGCTTTAAGGAGCTGTGTCTCTGTAATATTAAGGGAGGGTGCAGTGCTTTAAGGAGCTGTGTCTCTGTAATATTAAGGGAGGGTGCAGTGCTTTAAGGAGCTGTGTCTCTGTACTATTAAGGGAGGGTGCAGTGCTTTAAGGAGCTGTGTCTCTGTAATATTAAGGGAGGGTGCTTTAAGGAGCTGTGTCTCTGTAATATTAAGGGAGGGTGCTTTAAGGAGCTGTGTCTCTGTAATATTAAGGGAGGGTGCAGTGCTTTAAGGAGCTGTGTCTCTGTAATATTAAGGGAGTTTGCAGTTCTTTAAGGAGCTGTGTCTCTGTAATATTAAGGAAGGTTGCTTTAAGGAGCTGTGTCTCTGTAATATTAAGGGAGGGTGCAGTGCTTTACGGAGCTGTTTCTCTGTAATATTAAGGGAGGGTGCAGTGCTTTAAGGAGCTATGTCTCTGTAATATTAAGGGAGGGTCCAGTGCTTTAAGGAGCTGTGAATCTGTAATATTAAGGGAGGGTGCTTTAAGGAGCTGTGTCTCTGTAATATTAAGGGAGGGTGCAGTGCTTTAAGGAGCTTTGTCTCTGTACTATTAAGGGAGGGTGCAGTGCTTTAAGGAGCTGTGTCTCTGTAATATTAAGGGAGGGTGCAGTGCTTTACGGAGCTGTGTCTCTGTAATATTAAGGGAGGGTGCAGTGCTTTAAGGAGCTGTGTCTGGGTAATATTAAGAGAGGGTGCTTTAAGGAGCTGTGTCTCTGTAATATTAAGGGAGGGTGCAGTGCTTTAAGGAGCTTTGTCTCTGTACTATTAAGGGAGGGTGCAGTGCTTTAAGGAGCTGTGTCTCTGTAATATTAAGGGAGGGTGCAGTGCTTTAATGAGCTGTGTCTGGGTAATATTAAGAGAGGGTGCTTTAAGGAGCTGTGTCTCTGTAATATTAAGGGAGGGTGCAGTTCTTTAAGGAGCTGTGTCTCTGTAATATTAAGTGAGGGTGCAGTGCTTTAAGGAGCTGTGTCTCTGTAATATTAAGGGAGGGTGCAGTTCTTTAAGGAGCTGTGTCTCTGTAATATTAAGGGAGGGTGAGTGCTTTAAGGAGCTGTGTCTCTGTAATATTAAGTGATGGTGCTTTAAGGAGCTGTGTCTCTGTAATATTAAGTGAGGGTGCAGTGCTTTAAGGAGCTGTGTCTCTGTAATATTAAGTGATGGTGCTTTAAGGAGCTGTGTCTCTGTAATATTAAGTGAGGGTGCAGTGCTTTAAGGAGCTGTGTCTCTGTAATATTAAGGGAGGGTGCAGTGCTTTAAGGAGCTGTGTCTCTGTAATATTAAGGGAGGGTGCTTTAAGGAGCTGTGTCTCTGTAATATTAAGGGAGGGTGCTTTAAGGAGCTGTTTCTCTGTAATATTAAGGGAGGGTGCAGTGCTTTAAGGAGCTGTGTCTCTGTAATATTAAGGGAGGGTGCAGTTCTTTAAGGAGCTGTGTCTCTGTAATATTAAGGGAGGGTGCAGTTCTTTAAGGAGCTGTGTCTCTGTAATATTAAGGGAGGGTGCAGTGCTTTAAGGAGCTGTGTCTCTGTAATATTAAGGGAGGCTGCAGTGCTTTAAGGAGCTGTGTCTCTGTAATATTAAGGGAGGGTGCAGTGCTTTAAGGAGCTGTGTCTCTGTAATATTAAGGGAGGGTGCAGTGCTTTAAGGAGCTGTGTCTCTGTAATATTAAGGGAGGGTGCAGTTCTTTAAGGAGCTGTGTCTCTGTAATATTAAGGGAAGGTGCAGTTCTTTAAGGAGCTGTGTCTCTGTAATATTAAGGGAGGGTGCAGTTCTTTAAGGAGCTGTGTCTCTGTAATATTAAGGGAGGGTGCTTTAAGGAGCTGTGTCTCTGTAATATTAAGTGAGGGTGCAGTGCTTTAAGGAGCTGTGTCTCTGTAATATTAAGGGAGGGTGCAGTGCTTTAAGGAGCTGTGTCTCTGTAATATTAAGGGAGGGTGCTTTAAGGAGCTGTGTCTCTGTAATATTAAGGGAGGGTGCTTTAAGGAGCTGTGTCTCTGTAATATTAAGGGAGGGTGCAGTGCTTTAAGGAGCTGTGTCTCTGTAATATTAAGGGAGGGTGCAGTTCTTTAAGGAGCTGTGTCTCTGTAATATTAAGGGAGGGTGCAGTGCTTTAAGGAGCTGTGTCTCTGTAATATTAAGGGAGGGTGCAGTGCTTTAAGGAGCTGTGTCTCTGTAATATTAAGGGAGGCTGCAGTGCTTTAAGGAGCTGTGTCTCTGTAATATTAAGGGAGGGTGCAGTGCTTTAAGGAGCTGTGTCTCTGTAATATTAAGGGAGGGTGCAGTGCTTTAAGGAGCTGTGTCTCTGTAATATTAAGGGAGGGTGCAGTTCTTTAAGGAGCTGTGTCTCTGTAATATTAAGGGAAGGTGCAGTTCTTTAAGGAGCTGTGTCTCTGTAATATTAAGGGAGGGTGCAGTTCTTTAAGGAGCTGTGTCTCTGTAATATTAAGGGAGGGTGCTTTAAGGAGCTGTGTCTCTGTAATATTAAGGGAGGGTGCTTTAAGGAGCTGTGTCTCTGTAATATTAAGGGAGGGTGCAGTGCTTTAAGGAGCTGTGTCTCTGTAATATTAAGGGAGGGTGCAGTTCTTTAAGGAGCTGTGTCTCTGTAATATTAAGGGAGGGTGCAGTGCTTTAAGGAGCTGTGTATCTGTAATATTAAGGGAGGGTGCAGTTCTTTAAGGAGATTTGTCTCTGTAATATTAAGGGAGGGTGCTTTAAGGAGCTGTGTCTCTGTAATATTAAGCGAGGGTGCAGTGCTTTAAGGAGCTGTGTCTCTGTAATATTAAGGGAGGGTGCAGTGCTTTAAGGAGCTGTGTCTCTGTAATATTAAGGGAGGGTGCAGTGCTTTAAGGAGCTGTGTCTCTGTACTATTAAGGGAGGGTGCAGTGCTTTAAGGAGCTGTGTCTCTGTAATATTAAGGGAGGGTGCTTTAAGGAGCTGTGTCTCTGTAATATTAAGGGAGGGTGCTTTAAGGAGCTGTGTCTCTGTAATATTAAGGGAGGGTGCAGTGCTTTAAGGAGCTGTGTCTCTGTAATATTAAGGGAGGGTGCAGTTCTTTAAGGAGCTGTGTCTCTGTAATATTAAGGAAGGTTGCTTTAAGGAGCTGTGTCTCTGTAATATTAAGGGAGGGTGCAGTGCTTTACAGAGCTGTTTCTCTGTAATATTAAGGGAGGGTGCAGTGCTTTAAGGAGCTATGTCTCTGTAATATTAAGGGAGGGTAAAGTGCTTTAAGGAGCTGTGAATCTGTAATATTAAGGGAGGGTGCTTTAAGGAGCTGTGTCTCTGTAATATTAAGGGAGGGTGCAGTGCTTTAAGGAGCTTTGTCTCTGTACTATTAAGGGAGGGTGCAGTGCTTTAAGGAGCTGTGTCTCTGTAATATTAAGGGAGGGTGCAGTGCTTTACGGAGCTGTGTCTCTGTAATATTAAGGGAGGGTGCAGTGCTTTAAGGAGCTGTGTCTGGGTAATATTAAGAGAGGGTGCTTTAAGGAGCTGTGTCTCTGTAATATTAAGGGAGGGTGCAGTGCTTTAAGGAGCTTTGTCTCTGTACTATTAAGGGAGGGTGCAGTGCTTTAAGGAGATGTGTCTCTGTAATATTAAGGGAGGGTGCAGTGCTTTAATGAGCTGTGTCTGGGTAATATTAAGAGAGGGTGCTTTAAGGAGCTGTGTCTCTGTAATATTAAGGGAGGGTGCAGTTCTTTAAGGAGCTGTGTCTCTGTAATATTAAGTGAGGGTGCAGTGCTTTAAGGAGCTGTGAATCTGTAATATTAAGGGAGGGTGCTTTAAGGAGCTGTGTCTCTGTAATATTAAGGGAGGGTGCAGTGCTTTAAGGAGATGTGTCTCTGTAATATTAAGGGAGGGTGCAGTTCTTTAAGGAGCTGTGTCTCTGTAATATTAAGGGAGGGTGCAGTGCTTTAAGGAGCTGTGTCTCTGTAATATTAAGGGAGGGTGCAGTGCTTTAAGGAGCTGTGTCTCTGTAATATTAAGGGAGGCTGCAGTGCTTTAAGGAGCTGTGTCTCTGTAATATTAAGGGAGGGTGCAGTGCTTTAAGGAGCTGTGTCTCTGTAATATTAAGGGAGGGTGCAGTGCTTTAAGGAGCTGTGTCTCTGTAATATTAAGGGAGGGTGCAGTTCTTTAAGGAGCTGTGTCTCTGTAATATTAAGGGAAGGTGCAGTTCTTTAAGGAGCTGTGTCTCTGTAATATTAAGGGAGGGTGCAGTTCTTTAAGGAGCTGTGTCTCTGTAATATTAAGGGAGGGTGCTTTAAGGAGCTGTGTCTCTGTAATATTAAGGGAGGGTGCTTTAAGGAGCTGTGTCTCTGTAATATTAAGGGAGGGTGCAGTGCTTTAAGGAGCTGTGTCTCTGTAATATTAAGGGAGGGTGCAGTTCTTTAAGGAGCTGTGTCTCTGTAATATTAAGGGAGGGTGCAGTGCTTTAAGGAGCTGTGTATCTGTAATATTAAGGGAGGGTGCAGTTCTTTAAGGAGATTTGTCTCTGTAATATTAAGGGAGGGTGCTTTAAGGAGCTGTGTCTCTGTAATATTAAGCGAGGGTGCAGTGCTTTAAGGAGCTGTGTCTCTGTAATATTAAGGGAGGGTGCAGTGCTTTAAGGAGCTGTGTCTCTGTAATATTAAGGGAGGGTGCAGTGCTTTAAGGAGCTGTGTCTCTGTACTATTAAGGGAGGGTGCAGTGCTTTAAGGAGCTGTGTCTCTGTAATATTAAGGGAGGGTGCTTTAAGGAGCTGTGTCTCTGTAATATTAAGGGAGGGTGCTTTAAGGAGCTGTGTCTCTGTAATATTAAGGGAGGGTGCAGTGCTTTAAGGAGCTGTGTCTCTGTAATATTAAGGGAGTTTGCAGTTCTTTAAGGAGCTGTGTCTCTGTAATATTAAGGAAGGTTGCTTTAAGGAGCTGTGTCTCTGTAATATTAAGGGAGGGTGCAGTGCTTTACGGAGCTGTTTCTCTGTAATATTAAGGGAGGGTGCAGTGCTTTAAGGAGCTATGTCTCTGTAATATTAAGGGAGGGTCCAGTGCTTTAAGGAGCTGTGAATCTGTAATATTAAGGGAGGGTGCTTTAAGGAGCTGTGTCTCTGTAATATTAAGGGAGGGTGCAGTGCTTTAAGGAGCTTTGTCTCTGTACTATTAAGGGAGGGTGCAGTGCTTTAAGGAGCTGTGTCTCTGTAATATTAAGGGAGGGTGCAGTGCTTTACGGAGCTGTGTCTCTGTAATATTAAGGGAGGGTGCAGTGCTTTAAGGAGCTGTGTCTGGGTAATATTAAGAGAGGGTGCTTTAAGGAGCTGTGTCTCTGTAATATTAAGGGAGGGTGCAGTGCTTTAAGGAGCTTTGTCTCTGTACTATTAAGGGAAGGTGCAGTGCTTTAAGGAGCTGTGTCTCTGTAATATTAAGGGAGGGTGCAGTGCTTTAATGAGCTGTGTCTGGGTAATATTAAGAGAGGGTGCTTTAAGGAGCTGTGTCTCTGTAATATTAAGGGAGGGTGCAGTTCTTTAAGGAGCTGTGTCTCTGTAATATTAAGTGAGGGTGCAGTGCTTTAAGGAGCTGTGTCTCTGTAATATTAAGGGAGGGTGCAGTTCTTTAAGGAGCTGTGTCTCTGTAATATTAAGGGAGGGTGAGTGCTTTAAGGAGCTGTGTCTCTGTAATATTAAGTGATGGTGCTTTAAGGAGCTGTGTCTCTGTAATATTAAGTGAGGGTGCAGTGCTTTAAGGAGCTGTGTCTCTGTAATATTAAGTGATGGTGCTTTAAGGAGCTGTGTCTCTGTAATATTAAGTGAGGGTGCAGTGCTTTAAGGAGCTGTGTCTCTGTAATATTAAGGGAGGGTGCAGTGCTTTAAGGAGCTGTGTCTCTGTAATATTAAGGGAGGGTGCTTTAAGGAGCTGTGTCTCTGTAATATTAAGGGAGGGTGCTTTAAGGAGCTGTTTCTCTGTAATATTAAGGGAGGGTGCAGTGCTTTAAGGAGCTGTGTCTCTGTAATATTAAGGGAGGGTGCAGTTCTTTAAGGAGCTGTGTCTCTGTAATATTAAGGGAGGGTGCAGTTCTTTAAGGAGCTGTGTCTCTGTAATATTAAGGGAGGGTGCAGTGCTTTAAGGAGCTGTGTCTCTGTAATATTAAGGGAGGCTGCAGTGCTTTAAGGAGCTGTGTCTCTGTAATATTAAGGGAGGGTGCAGTGCTTTAAGGAGCTGTGTCTCTGTAATATTAAGGGAGGGTGCAGTGCTTTAAGGAGCTGTGTCTCTGTAATATTAAGGGAGGGTGCAGTTCTTTAAGGAGCTGTGTCTCTGTAATATTAAGGGAAGGTGCAGTTCTTTAAGGAGCTGTGTCTCTGTAATATTAAGGGAGGGTGCAGTTCTTTAAGGAGCTGTGTCTCTGTAATATTAAGGGAGGGTGCTTTAAGGAGCTGTGTCTCTGTAATATTAAGGGAGGGTGCTTTAAGGAGCTGTGTCTCTGTAATATTAAGGGAGGGTGCAGTTCTTTAAGGAGCTGTGTCTCTGTAATATTAAGGGAGGGTGCAGTGCTTTAAGGAGCTGTGTCTCTGTAATATTAAGGGAGGGTGCAGTTCTTTAAGGAGATTTGTCTCTGTAATATTAAGGGAGGGTGCTTTAAGGAGCTGTGTCTCTGTAATATTAAGCGAGGGTGCAGTGCTTTAAGGAGCTGTGTCTCTGTAATATTAAGGGAGGGTGCAGTGCTTTAAGGAGCTGTGTCTCTGTAATATTAAGGGAGGGTGCAGTGCTTTAAGGAGCTGTGTCTCTGTAATATTAAGGGAGGGTGCTTTAAGGAGCTGTGTCTCTGTAATATTAAGGGAGGGTGCTTTAAGGAGCTGTGTCTCTGTAATATTAAGGGAGGGTGCAGTGCTTTAAGGAGCTGTGTCTCTGTAATATTAAGGGAGTTTGCAGTTCTTTAAGGAGCTGTGTCTCTGTAATATTAAGGAAGGTTGCTTTAAGGAGCTGTGTCTCTGTAATATTAAGGGAGGGTGCAGTGCTTTACGGAGCTGTTTCTCTGTAATATTAAGGGAGGGTGCAGTGCTTTAAGGAGCTATGTCTCTGTAATATTAAGGGAGGGTCCAGTGCTTTAAGGAGCTGTGAATCTGTAATATTAAGGGAGGGTGCTTTAAGGAGCTGTGTCTCTGTAATATTAAGGGAGGGTGCAGTGCTTTAAGGAGCTTTGTCTCTGTACTATTAAGGGAGGGTGCAGTGCTTTAAGGAGCTGTGTCTCTGTAATATTAAGGGAGGGTGCAGTGCTTTACGGAGCTGTGTCTCTGTAATATTAAGGGAGGGTGCAGTGCTTTAAGGAGCTGTGTCTGGGTAATATTAAGAGAGGGTGCTTTAAGGAGCTGTGTCTCTGTAATATTAAGGGAGGGTGCAGTGCTTTAAGGAGCTTTGTCTCTGTACTATTAAGGGAAGGTGCAGTGCTTTAAGGAGCTGTGTCTCTGTAATATTAAGGGAGGGTGCAGTGCTTTAATGAGCTGTGTCTGGGTAATATTAAGAGAGGGTGCTTTAAGGAGCTGTGTCTCTGTAATATTAAGGGAGGGTGCAGTTCTTTAAGGAGCTGTGTCTCTGTAATATTAAGTGAGGGTGCAGTGCTTTAAGGAGCTGTGTCTCTGTAATATTAAGGGAGGGTGCAGTTCTTTAAGGAGCTGTGTCTCTGTAATATTAAGGGAGGGTGAGTGCTTTAAGGAGCTGTGTCTCTGTAATATTAAGTGATGGTGCTTTAAGGAGCTGTGTCTCTGTAATATTAAGTGAGGGTGCAGTGCTTTAAGGAGCTGTGTCTCTGTAATATTAAGTGATGGTGCTTTAAGGAGCTGTGTCTCTGTAATATTAAGTGAGGGTGCAGTGCTTTAAGGAGCTGTGTCTCTGTAATATTAAGGGAGGGTGCAGTGCTTTAAGGAGCTGTGTCTCTGTAATATTAAGGGAGGGTGCTTTAAGGAGCTGTGTCTCTGTAATATTAAGGGAGGGTGCTTTAAGGAGCTGTTTCTCTGTAATATTAAGGGAGGGTGCAGTGCTTTAAGGAGCTGTGTCTCTGTAATATTAAGGGAGGGTGCAGTTCTTTAAGGAGCTGTGTCTCTGTAATATTAAGGGAGGGTGCAGTTCTTTAAGGAGCTGTGTCTCTGTAATATTAAGGGAGGGTGCAGTGCTTTAAGGAGCTGTGTCTCTGTAATATTAAGGGAGGCTGCAGTGCTTTAAGGAGCTGTGTCTCTGTAATATTAAGGGAGGGTGCAGTGCTTTAAGGAGCTGTGTCTCTGTAATATTAAGGGAGGGTGCAGTGCTTTAAGGAGCTGTGTCTCTGTAATATTAAGGGAGGGTGCAGTTCTTTAAGGAGCTGTGTCTCTGTAATATTAAGGGAAGGTGCAGTTCTTTAAGGAGCTGTGTCTCTGTAATATTAAGGGAGGGTGCAGTTCTTTAAGGAGCTGTGTCTCTGTAATATTAAGGGAGGGTGCTTTAAGGAGCTGTGTCTCTGTAATATTAAGGGAGGGTGCTTTAAGGAGCTGTGTCTCTGTAATATTAAGGGAGGGTGCAGTTCTTTAAGGAGCTGTGTCTCTGTAATATTAAGGGAGGGTGCAGTGCTTTAAGGAGCTGTGTCTCTGTAATATTAAGGGAGGGTGCAGTTCTTTAAGGAGATTTGTCTCTGTAATATTAAGGGAGGGTGCTTTAAGGAGCTGTGTCTCTGTAATATTAAGCGAGGGTGCAGTGCTTTAAGGAGCTGTGTCTCTGTAATATTAAGGGAGGGTGCAGTGCTTTAAGGAGCTGTGTCTCTGTAATATTAAGGGAGGGTGCAGTGCTTTAAGGAGCTGTGTCTCTGTACTATTAAGGGAGGGTGCAGTGCTTTAAGGAGCTGTGTCTCTGTAATATTAAGGGAGGGTGCTTTAAGGAGCTGTGTCTCTGTAATATTAAGGGAGGGTGCTTTAAGGAGCTGTGTCTCTGTAATATTAAGGGAGGGTGCAGTGCTTTAAGGAGCTGTGTCTCTGTAATATTAAGGGAGGGTGCAGTTCTTTAAGGAGCTGTGTCTCTGTAATATTAAGGAAGGTTGCTTTAAGGAGCTGTGTCTCTGTAATATTAAGGGAGGGTGCAGTGCTTTACGGAGCTGTTTCTCTGTAATATTAAGGGAGGGTGCAGTGCTTTAAGGAGCTATGTCTCTGTAATATTAAGGGAGGGTGCAGTGCTTTAAGGAGCTGTGAATCTGTAATATTAAGGGAGGGTGCTTTAAGGAGCTGTGTCTCTGTAATATTAAGGGAGGGTGCAGTGCTTTAAGGAGCTTTGTCTCTGTACTATTAAGGGAGGGTGCAGTGCTTTAAGGAGCTGTGTCTCTGTAATATTAAGGGAGGGTGCAGTGCTTTACGGAGCTGTGTCTCTGTAATATTAAGGGAGGGTGCAGTGCTTTAAGGAGCTGTGTCTGGGTAATATTAAGAGAGGGTGCTTTAAGGAGCTGTGTCTCTGTAATATTAAGGGAGGGTGCAGTGCTTTAAGGAGCTTTGTCTCTGTACTATTAAGGGAGGGTGCAGTGCTTTAAGGAGCTGTGTCTCTGTAATATTAAGGGAGGGTGCAGTGCTTTAAGGAGCTGTGTCTGGGTAATATTAAGAGAGGGTGCTTTAAGGAGCTGTGTCTCTGTAATATTAAGGGAGGGTGCAGTTCTTTAAGGAGCTGTGTCTCTGTAATATTAAGTGAGGGTGCAGTGCTTTAAGGAGCTGTGTCTCTGTAATATTAAGGGAGGGTGCAGTTCTTTAAGGAGCTGTGTCTCTGTAATATTAAGGGAGGGTGAGTGCTTTAAGGAGCTGTGTCTCTGTAATATTAAGTGATGGTGCTTTAAGGAGCTGTGTCTCTGTAATATTAAGTGAGGGTGCAGTGCTTTAAGGAGCTGTGTCTCTGTAATATTAAGGGAGGGTGCTTTAAGGAGCTGTGTCTCTGTAATATTAAGGGAGGGTGCAGTGCTTTAAGGAGCTGTGTCTCTGTAATATTAAGGGAGGGTGCAGTTCTTTAAGGAGCTGTGTCTCTGTAATATTAAGGGAGGGTGCAGTGCTTTAAGGAGCTGTGTCTCTGTAATATTAAGGGAGGGTGCAGTGCTTTAAGGAGCTGTGTCTCTGTAATATTAAGGGAGGCTGCAGTGCTTTAAGGAGCTGGGTCTCTGTAATATTAAGGGAGGGTGCAGTGCTTTAAGGAGCTGTGTCTCTATAATATTAAGGGAGGGTGCAGTGCTTTAAGGAGCTGTGTCTCTGTAATATTAAGGGAGGGTGCAGTTCTTTAAGGAGCTGTGTCTCTGTAATATTAAGGGAAGGTGCAGTTCTTTAAGGAGCTGTGTCTCTGTAATATTAAGGGAGGGTGCAGTTCTTTAAGGAGCTGTGTCTCTGTAATATTAAGGGAGGGTGCTTTAAGGAGCTGTGTCTCTGTAATATTAAGGGAGGGTGCTTTAAGGAGCTGTGTCTCTGTAATATTAAGGGAGGGTGCAGTGCTTTAAGGAGCTGTGTCTCTGTAATATTAAGGGAGGGTGCAGTTCTTTAAGGAGCTGTGTCTCTGTAATATTAAGGGAGGGTGCAGTGCTTTAAGGATCTGTGTCTCTGTAATATTAAGGGAGGGTGCAGTTCTTTAAGGAGATTTGTCTCTGTAATATTAAGGGAGGGTGCTTTAAGGAGCTGTGTCTCTGTAATATTAAGCGAGGGTGCAGTGCTTTAAGGAGCTGTGTCTCTGTAATATTAAGGGAGGGTGCAGTGCTTTAAGGAGCTGTGTCTCTGTAATATTAAGGGAGGGTGCAGTGCTTTAAGGAGCTGTGTCTCTGTACTATTAAGGGAGGGTGCAGTGCTTTAAGGAGCTGTGTCTCTGTAATATTAAGGGAGGGTGCAGTGCTTTAAGGAGCTGTGTCTCTGTAATATTAAGGGAGGGTGCTTTAAGGAGCTGTGTCTCTGTAATATTAAGGGAGGGTGCAGTGCTTTAAGGAGCTGTGTCTCTGTAATATTAAGGGAGGGTGCAGTTCTTTAAGGAGCTGTGTCTCTGTAATATTAAGGAAGGTTGCTTTAAGGAGCTGTGTCTCTGTAATATTAAGGGAGGGTGCAGTGCTTTACGGAGCTGTTTCTCTGTAATATTAAGGGAGGGTGCAGTGCTTTAAGGAGCTATGTCTCTGTAATATTAAGGGAGGGTGCAGTGCTTTAAGGAGCTGTGAATCTGTAATATTAAGGGAGGGTGCTTTAAGGAGCTGTGTCTCTGTAATATTAAGGGAGGGTGCAGTGCTTTAAGGAGCTGTGTCTCTGTACTATTAAGGGAGGGTGCAGTGCTTTAAGGAGCTGTGTCTCTGTAATATTAAGGGAGGGTGCAGTGCTTTACGGAGCTGTGTCTCTGTAATATTAAGGGAGGGTGCAGTGCTTTAAGGAGCTGTGTCTCTGTAATATTAAGGGAGGGTGCTTTAAGGAGCTGTGTCTCTGTAATATTAAGGGAGGGTGCTTTAAGGAGCTGTGTCTCTGTAATATTAAGGGAGGGTGCAGTGCTTTAAGGAGCTGTGTCTCTGTAATATTAAGGGAGGGTGCAGTGCTTTAAGGAGCTGTGTCTCTGTAATATTAAGGGAGGGTGCAGTTCTTTAAGGAGCTGTGTCTCTGTAATATTAAGGGAAGGTGCAGTTCTTTAAGGAGCTGTGTCTCTGTAATATTAAGGGAGGGTGCAGTTCTTTAAGGAGCTGTGTCTCTGTAATATTAAGGGAGGGTGCTTTAAGGAGCTGTGTCTCTGTAATATTAAGGGAGGGTGCTTTAAGGAGCTGTGTCTCTGTAATATTAAGGGAGGGTGCAGTGCTTTAAGGAGCTGTGTCTCTGTAATATTAAGGGAGGGTGCAGTTCTTTAAGGAGCTGTGTCTCTGTAATATTAAGGGAGGGTGCAGTGCTTTAAGGAGCTGTGTCTCTGTAATATTAAGGGAGGGTGCAGTTCTTTAAGGAGATTTGTCTCTGTAATATTAAGGGAGGGTGCTTTAAGGAGCTGTGTCTCTGTAATATTAAGGGAGGGTGCA
>NW_028158153.1:0-16615 GCF_964263955.1 Coregonus lavaretus | reverse complement strand
CCCTAGTGAAGATTGATGTCAATTAGAATATATTGATGTGAATTGCACTTTACTTAAATTGTAATTTGCTTTGATTATTATAGAAGAATAGACTACAGATATTAATATATCTATAAACCATGTTGATGAATGTGATGTGTTGTACCTTGCAGGTGACTACGGGTATGTTCTGTCTATCATAATGAAGTCTTACAGGTGAAACCTCTCTGTGACTCTTATGTCTAATTTGGAAGATAGTTCATGCTTCTTCTTATATAATAAGCCATTTAGCAGACGCTTTTATCCAAAGCGACATACAGTCATGCGTGCATATTTTTTTTTGTGTATGGGTGGTCCCGGGGATCGAACCCACTACCTTGGCGTTACAAGCGCCGTGCTCTACCAGCTGAGCTACAGAGGATTATTATTATTATTATTATTATTATTATTATTATTATTATTATTATTATTATTATTATTATTATTATTCACTGATGTTATTTTATTTCGTGTTAATTTGTGATAAATCTGGTATTTTCTTATGTAAAATAATGTCAGTCATTCTAAATAGCTCTCAGGTTGATTTGATGTGTGTGTTTTTTTTAATAGTGTAGCCTACATTCAGTACTAAAGGTTCACCATCAGGTTATTGGTACAAATATCCAGTACTCATATCTGACCAGTAGAGGCCGCCATAGCACCACTCAACAAACATACTATCATTTCTAGAGCACCCATGGTTTCTGAATGCTCTATATACATGTTGACTCCAATGCTTCCCACAGTTGTGTCAAGTTGGCTGGATGTCCTTTGGGTGGTGGATCATTCTTGATACACACGGGAAACTGTTGAGCGTGAAAAACCCAGCAGCGTTGCAGTTCTTGACACACTCAAACCGGTGCGCCTGGCACCTACTACCATATCCCTTTCAAAGGCACTTAAATATTTTGTCTTGCCAATTCACCCTCTGAATGGCACACATACACAATGCATGTCTCAATTGTCTCAAGTCTTGAAAATCATTCTTTAACCTGTCTCATCCCCTTCATCTACACTGATTTGAAGTGGATTTAACAAGTGACATCAATAAGGGATCATAGCTTTCAGCTGGTCAGTCTAAGTCATGGAAAGAGCAGGTGTTCCTAATGTTTTGTACCACCAGTGTATATCCAGTATCTCTCTTATTTAGTACATCTGATCACATCTCATCTAATTCAAACCTCTGCCCTGAAGCCCCAAGCAGCCTAGAGGATGGGATTGTCTGTGAAGATAACATGTCTCCATTATATACCACTCATAAGCCTCAAGTCGTAGTATACCTGTGGTCTAAAGAACAGACACTAAGCATGCAGTAACACTACACACACACACACACACACACTACAGAATAACTAACTCAGACCACAATTAGTGGGTTAAGCCCATAGACAGACAGGAATTGCACCCAGGCTTGGATATACATATACAGTGGCTTGCGAAAGTATTCACCCCCCCCCCCCCCCTATTTTGTTGCCTTACAACCTGGAATTCAAATGGATTTTGAGGGGGTTTGTATCATTTGATTTACACAACATGCCTACCACTTTGAAGATGCAAAATATTTTTTGGGGTGAAACAAACAAGAAATAAGACAAAAAAACAGAACTTGAGCGTGCATAACTATTCACCCCACCCCCACCCCCACCCCAAAAGAGCCACCTTTTGCAACAATTACAGATGCAAGTCTCTTGGGGTATGTCTCTATAAGCTTGGCACATCTAGCCACTGGGATTTTTGCCCATTCTTCAAGGCAAAACAGCTCCTTGGTCTTCATGGTGCCGCTTGCTTGGTGGTGCCCCTTGCTTAGTGGTGTTGCAGACTCTGGGGCCTTTCAGAACAAGTGTATATATACTGAGATCATGTGACAGATCATGTGACACTTAGATTGCACACAGGTGGACTTTATTTAACTAATTATGTGACTTCTGAAGGTAATTGGTTGCACCAGATCTAATTTAGGGGCTTCATAGCAAAGGGGGTGAATACATATGCACGCACCACTTTTCCGTTATCTATTTTTTAGAATTTTTTGAAACAAGATATTTTTTTCATTTCACTTCACCAATTTGGACTATTTTGTGTATGTCCATTACATGAAATCCAAATAAAAATCCATTTAAATTACAGGTTGTAATGCAACAAAATAGGAGGCTAGTCGAGGTAATTGAGGTCATATGTACATGTGGGTAGAGTTAAAGTGACTATGCATAAATAGTAAACAGAGTAGCAGCAGCGTAAAAGAGGGGGTGGGGGGGGGGGGGGGGGGGGCATGCAAATAGTCCGGGTAGCCATGATTAGCTGTTCAGGAGTCTTATGGCTTGGGGGTAGAAGCTGTTGAGAAGCCTTTTGGACCTAGACTTGGCGCTTCGGTACCGCTTGCCGTGCGGTAGCAGAGAGAACAGTCTACGACTAAGGTGGCTTGAGTCATTGACAATTTTTAGGGCCTTCCTCTGACACCGCCTGGTATAGAGGTCCTGGATGGCAGGAAGCTTGACCCCAGTGATGTACTGAGCCGTACGCACTATCCTCTGTAGTGCCTTGCGGTCAGAGGCCGAGCAGTTGCCATACCAGGCAGTGATGCAACCAGCCAGGATGCTCTCGATGGTGCAGCTGTATAACTTTTTGAGGATCTGAGGACCCATGCCAAATCTTTTCAGTCTCCTGAGGGGGAATAGGCTTTGTCGTGCCCTCTTCACGACTGTCTTAGTGTGTTTGGACCATGATAGTTCGTTGGTGATGTGGACACCAAGGAACTTGAAGCTCTCAACCTGTTCCACTACAGCCCTGTCGATGAGAATGGGGGCGTGCTCAGTCCTCTTTTTCCTGAAGTCCACAATCATCTCCTTTGTCTTGATCACGTTGAGGGAGAGGTTGTTATCCTGGCACCACACGGCCAGGTCTATGTCCTCCTCCCTATAGGCTGTCTCATCGTTGTCAGTGATCAGGCCTACCACTGTTGTGTCGTCGGCAAACTTAATGATGGTGTTGAAGTCGTGCCTGGCCATGCAGTCATGGGTGAACAGGGAGTACAGGAGGGGACTGAGCACGCACCCCTGAGGGGCCCCCGTGTTGAGGATCAGTGTGGCAGACGTGTTGTTACCTACCCTTACCACCTGGGGGCAGCCCGTCAGGAAGTCCAGGATCCAGTTGCAGAGGGAGGTGTTCAGTCCCAGGGTCCTTAGCTTAGTGATGAGCTTTGAGGGCACTATGGTGTTGAACGCTGAGCTGTAGTCAATGAATAGCATTCTCACGTAGGTGTTCCTCTTGTCCAGGTGGGAAAGGGCAGTGTGGAGTGCAATAGAGATTGCATCATCTGTGGATCTGTTGGGGCGGTATGCAAATTGGAGTCGGTCTAGGGTTTCTGGGATAATGGTGTTGATGTGAGCCATGACCAGCCTTTCAAAGCACTTCATGGCTACAGAAGTGAGTGCTATGGGACGGTAGTCATTTAGGCAGGTTATCTGTCCTTGGGCACAGGGACTATGGTGGTCTGCTTGAAACATGTTGGTATTACAGACTCAGTCAGGGACATGTTGAAAATGTCAATGAAGACACTTACCAGTTGGTCAGCACATGCTTGGAGTACACGTCCTGGTAATCCGTCTGGCCCTGCAGCCTTGTGAATGTTGACCTGCTTAAAAGTCTTACTCACATCGGCTACGGAGAGCGTGATCACATAGTCATCCGGAACAGCTGATGCTTTCATGCATGTTTCAGTGTTGCTTGCCTCGAAGCGAGCATTTAAGTGATTTAGCTTGTCTGGTAGGCTTGTGTCACTGGGAAGTTCACGGCTGTGCTTCCCTTTGTAGTCTGTAATAGTTTTCAAGCCCTGCCACATCCGACGAGCGTCAGAGCCGGTGTAGTACGATTCAATCTTAGTCCTGTATTGACTCTTTGCCTGTTTGATGGTTCGTCGGAGGGCATAGTGGGATTTCTTATAAGCTTCCAGGTTAGAGTCCCGCTCCTTGAAACCGGCAGCTCTACCCTTTAGCTCAGTGCGGATGTTTCCTGTAATCCATGGCTTCTGGTTGGGGTATGTACAGTGGGGGAAAAAAGTATTTAGTCAGCCACCAATTGTGCAAGTTCTCCCACTTAAAAAGATGAGAGAGGCCTGTAATTTTCATCATAGGTACATGTCAACTATGACAGACAAAATGAGAAAAATAAAATCCAGAAAATCACATTGTAGGATTTTTAATGAATTATTTGCAAATTATGGTGGAAAATAAGTATTTGGTCAATAACAAAAGTTTCTCAATACTTTATTATATACCCTTTGTTGGCAATGACACAGGTCAAACGTTTTCTGTAAGTCTTCACAAGGTTTTCACACACTGTTGCTGGTATTTTGGCCCATTCCTCCATGCAGATCTCCTCTAGAGCAGTGATGTTTTGGGGCTGTCGCTGGGCAACACAGACTTTCAACTCCCTCCAAAGATTTTCTATGGGGTTGAGATCTGGAGACTGGCTAGGCCACTCCAGGACCTTGAAATGGTTCTTACGAAGCCACTCCTTCGTTGCCCGGGCGGTGTGTTTGGGATCATTTTCATGCTGAAAGACCCAGCCACGTTTCATCTTCAATGCCCTTGCTGATGGAAGGAGGTTTTCACTTAAAATCTCACGATACATGGCCCCATTCATTCTTTCCTTTACACGGATCAGTCGTCCTGGTCCCTTTGCAGAAAAACAGCCCCAAAGCATGGTGTTTCCACCCCCATGCTTCACAGTAGGTATGGTGTTCTTTGGAAGCAACTCAGCATTCTTTGTCCTCCAAACACGACGAGTTGAGTTTTTACCAAAAAGTTATATTTTGGTTTCATCTGACCATATGACATTCTCCCAATCCTCTTCTGGATCATCCAAATGCACTCTAGCAAACTTCAGACGGGCCTGGACATGTACTGGCTTAAGCAGGGGGACACGTCTGGCACTGCAGGATTTGAGTCCCTGGCGGCGTAGTGTGTTACTGATGGTAGGCTTTGTTACTTTGGTCCCAGCTCTCTGCAGGTCATTCACTAGGTCCACCCGTGTGGTTCTGGGATTTTTGCTCACCGTTCTTGTGATCATTTTGACCCCACGGGGTGAGATCTTGCGTGGAGCCCCAGATCGAGGGAGATTATCAGTGGTCTTGTATGTCTTCCATTTCCTAATAATTGCTCCCACAGTTGATTTCTTCAAACCAAGCTGCTTACCTATTGCAGATTCAGTCTTCCCAGCCTGGTGCAGGTCTACAATTTTGTTTCTGGTGTCCTTTGACAGCTCTTTGGTCTTGGCCATAGTGGAGTTTGGAGTGTGACTGTTTGAGGATGTGGACAGGTGTCTTTTATACTGATAACAAGTTCAAACAGGTGCCATTAATACAGGTAACGAGTGGAGGACAGAGGAGCCTCTTAAAGAAGAAGTTACAGGTCTGTGAGAGCCAGAAATCTTGCTTGTTTGTAGGTGACCAAATACTTATTTTCCACCATAATTTGCAAATAAATTCATAAAAAATCCTACAATGTGATTTTCTGGAAAGTTTTTTCTCAATTTGTCTGTCATAGTTGACGTGTACCTATGATGAAAATTACAGGCCTCTCTCATCTTTTTAAGTGGGAGAACTTGCACAATTGGTGGCTGACTAAATACTTTTTTTCCCCACTGTACGTACGGTCACTGTGGGGACGACGTCATCGATGCACTTATTGATGAAGCCAGTGACTGATGTGGTGTACTCCTCAATGCGATCTGAAGAATCCCAGAACATTTTCCAGTATGTGCTAGCAAAACAGTCCTGTAGCTTAGCATCTGCGTCATCTGACCACTTTTTTATTAACCGAGTCACTGATGCTTCCTGCTTTAGTTTTTGCTTATAAGCAGGAATCAGGAGGATAGAGTTATTGTCAGATTTGCCAAAAGGAGGGCGAGGGAGAGCTTTGTACGCGTCTCTGTGTGTGGAGTAAAGGTGGTCTAGAGTTTTTTTTCCTCTGGTTGCACATTTAACATGCTGGTAGAAATTAGGTAGAACAGATTTAAGTTTCCCTGCATTAAAGTCCCCGGCCACTAGGAGCGCTGCCTCTGGATGAGCATTTTCCTGTCTGCTTATGGCCTTATACAGCTCATAGATTGCAATCTTAGTGCCAGCATCAGTTTGTGGAGGTAGATAGACAGCTACAAAAAATAGAGATGAAAACTATTTTGGTAAATAGTGTGTTCTACAGCTTATCATAAGATACTCTACCTCAGGCGAGCAAAACCATGAGACTTCCTTAGTATTAGATTTTATGCACCAGCTGTTGTTTACAAATATACACAGAGCGCCACCGTTTGTCAGCCGTTCTATCCTGCCGATGTAGCGTATAGCCCGTTAGCTGTATGTTATCCATGTCGTCTTTCAGCCACGACTCGGTGAAACATAAGATATTACTGTCACACCCTGGCTCTGGGGACTCTATATGTTGAGCCAGGGTGTGTAGTTTCTATGTGTCCTATTTCTATGTTGGCCAGTGTGGTTCTCAATCAGAGGCAACGAGTGTCAGCTGTGGCTGGTTGTCTCTGATTGGGAACCACATTTAAACAGGCTGTTTTCCCACAATAGTTGTGGGATCTTGTTCCTTTTGGTTTGTTCCGTGTTGGTTGTTTAACCTAGGACGTCACGTTATCGTTTATTGTTTTGTTCGTGTTATCACTAAAGATAATAAAGTATGTTCGCTCATCACGCTGCGCCTTGGTCCACTCCGTTCAACGATCGTGACAGAAGATCCCACCATACCAGGACCAAGCAGCGTGTCCAGGAGCAGGCAGCCTGGACATGGGAGGAAGCGCCGGGTAAGGAGCTGGAGAGGTTGGCGATGGCCCAGGTGGGCCAATTGTGGTCCTGGGAGGACATGCTCGGGGGAAAAGGACCATGGGCTAAGGTTAAGGCCCTGGCGAGAGAGGAGCAACGGCGTCAACAGTGTCGTCGTCGGACGGACGAGAGGCAACCCCAAAATATTTTTAGGGGGTGGCACACGGCATGGGCGACTGGGCAGCAGGAGGCTGCCACAGGGCGAATTGGGAGATTAGGAGAGGAGGCCACCGGGTTTGGGGGGCCAGGAGGCAGGTTGGCGGAGCCTGGATGGAGAGCAGAGCCAACTCCCCGTACTCAGGCATGGCAGCATGAGACTGGGCAGGTTCCGGGGTATGCGGAGCTGCGTACTGTGCCACGAGTGGTCCGGCATAGTCCGGTACGTCCTGTGCGAGCACCCCGCACGTGTCGTGCGAAGGTGGGTATGCAGCCAGGACGGAGTGTGCCGGCTCAGCGCTCGTGGTCTCCAGTGCCTCTCCTCGGTCCCGGATATCCTGCGCCAGTGTCACGTGCTGTTATGTCAGTACGGGTACACAGCCCTGTACGTCCTGTGCTGATGCCTCACACAGAGTGTGTGAAGGTAGGCATTCAGCCAGGACGGGTTGTGGCAGCTCTTCACTCCAGGCCTCCTATCCGTCTCCACAGCCCGGCCCGGCCTGTTCCTGTTCCTCGCACCAAGCCTACGGTGCGCGTCGCCAGCCCGGCCTGTTCCTGCTCCTCGCACCAAGCCTACGGTGCGTGTCGCCAGCCCGGCCTGTTCCTGCTCCCCGCACCAAGCTAACGGTGCGCGTCGCCAGCCCGGCCCGGCCTGTTCCTACCACTCGCACCAAGCCTAAGGTGTGCGTCGCCAGCCCGGCCCGGCCTGTTCCTGCCACTCGCACCAAGCCTACGGTGTGCGTCGCCAGCCTGGCCCAGCCTGTTCCTGCCACTCGCACCAAGCCTACGGTGCGCGTCGCCAGCCCGGCCCGGTCTGTTCCTGCCACTCGCACCAAGCCTACGGTGTGCGTCGCCAGCCCGGCCCGGCCTGTTCCTGCCACTCGCACCAAGCCTATGGTGCGCGTCGCCAGCCCGGCACGGCCTGTTCCTGCCACTCGCACCAAGCCTGTTCCTGCCACTCGCACCAAGCCTACGGTGCGCGTCGCCAGCCCGGCCCGGCCTGTTCCTGACACTCGCACCAAGCCTACGGTGCGCGTCGCCAGCCCGGCCCGGCCTGTTCCTGCCACTCGCACCAAGCCAGGGGTGCGAGTCGTCAGCCCGGTACGGCCCGTTCCTGCTCCACGCACCAAGCCAGGGGTGCGAGTCGTCAGCCCGGTACGGCCCGTTCCTGGTCCACGCACCAAGCCAGGGGTGCGCATCGTCAGCCCGGTACGGCCCGTTCCTGCTCCACGCACCGAGCCAGGGGTGCGCATCGTCAGCCCGGTCCGGCCCGTTGCTGCTCCACGCACCGAGCCAGGGGTGCGCATCGTCAGCCCGGTCCGGCCCGTTCCTGCTCCACGCACCAAGCCAGGGGTGCGCATCGTCAGCCCGGTCCGGCCCGTTGCTGCTCCACGCACCAAGTCAGGGGTGCGCATCGTCAGCCCGGTCCAGCCCGTTCCTGCTCCACGCACCAAGCCAGGGGTGCACGTCGTCAGTCCGGCACAACCCGTGCCTGGGTCACCGGTGCCTGGTCAGGTACCGGTCAGCTGCTCCACACCGGAGCTTAAGCAATCCGCTCCTACGATGTCCAGTCCAGCTCCAGCCAGCGGGGCCAGACCGGACCAGGGGCGCTACGGGGGGATTATTGGAGGATGGTGGGCAAGCCCGGAGCCGGAACCGCCTCCGAGGAGGAATGCCCACCCAGCCCTCCCGTTTGGTTTATGTTGAGGCGCGGTCGCAGTCCGCGCCTTTGGGGGGGGGGGTACTGTCACACCCTGGCTCTGGGGACTCTATATGTTGAGCCAGGGTGTGTAGTTTCTATGTGTTCTATTTCTATGTTGGCCAGTGTGGTTCTCAATCAGAGGCAACAAGTGTCAGCTGTGGCTGGTTGTCTCTGATTGGGAACCACATTTAAACAGGCTGTTTTCCCACAATAGTTGTGGGATCTTGTTCCTTTTGGTTTGTTCCGTGTTGGTTGTTTAACCTAGGACGTCACGTTATCGTTTATTGTTTTGTTCATGTTATCACTAAAGATAATAAAGTATGTTCGCTCATCACGCTGCGCCTTGGTCCACTCCGTTCAACGATCGTGATAATTACAGTTTTTAATGTCCCGTTGGTAGGATAACCGTAATCTTAGGTCGTCCAATTTGTTCTCAAATGATTGAACGTTGGCTAATAGAATTGATGGGAGCGGCAGTTTACTTGCTCGCCGTCGGATCCTTACAAGGCACCCCGACCTACGTTCACGATATCTCCGTCTCTTCCTCATGCGAATGACGGGGATTTGGGCCTTGTCGGGTGTTTGTAGAATATCCTTCGCGTCCGACTCATTGAAGAAAAAATCTTCATCCAATACGAGGTGAGTAATCGCTGTCCTGATATCCAGAAGCTCTTTTTTGGAATAAATTACAAATAACGCGAAAAAACACACATAATAGTACAATTGCCATCTTCACAGGCGCCATTCTTCAAATGTCAGAATAATAGTAGAGAGAATGATTTATTTCAGCTTTTATTTCTTTCATCACATTCCCAGTGGGTCAGAAGTTTACATACACTCAATTAGTATTTGGTAGCATTGCCTTTAAATTGTTTAACTTGGGTCAAACGTTTCGGGTAGCCTTCCACAAGCTTCCCACAATAAGTGCATTTTGTGAATTTTGGCCCATTCCTCCTGACAGAGCTGGTGTAACTGAGTCAGGTTTGTAGGCCTCTTTGCTCGCACACGCTTTTTCAGTTCTGCCCACACATTTTCTATAGGATTGAGGTCAGGGCTTTGTGATGGCCACTCCAATACCTTGACTTTGTTGTCCTTAAGCCATTTTGCCACTACTTTGGAAGTATGCATTGTCCATTTGGAAGACCCATTTGCGACCAAGCTTTAACTTCCTGACTGATGTCTTGAGATGTTGCTTCAATATATCCACATCATTTTCCTTCCTCATGATGCCATCTATTTTGTGAAGTGCACCAGTCCCTCCTGCAGCAAAGCAACCCCACAGCATGATGCTGCCACCCCCGTGCTTCACGGTTGGGATGGTGTTCTTCGTAAACCGTAGTCTGGCTTTATTATGGCGGTTTTGGAGCAGTGGCTTCTTCCTTGCTGAGCGGCCTTTCAGGTTATGTCGATATAGGACTCGTTTTACTGTGGATATAGATACTTTTGTACCTGTTTCCTCCAGCATCTTCACAAGGTCCTTTGCTGTTGTTGTGGGATTGATTTGCAGTTTTCGCACCAAAGTATGTTCATCTCTAGGAGACAGAACACGTCTCCTTCCTAAGTGGTATGACGGCTGCGTGGTCCCATGGTGTTTATACTTGAGTACTATTGTTTGTACAGATGAACGTGGTACCTTCAGGCATTTGGAAATTGCTCCCAAGGATGAACCAGTTTTGTGGAGGTCTACAATAAGTTGTCTGGGGTATTGGCTGATTTCTTTTGATTTTCCCATGATGTCAAGCAAAGAGGCACTGAGTTTGAAGGTAGGCTTTGAAATACATCCACAGGTACACCTCCAATTGACTCAAATTATGTCAATTAGCCTATCAAAAGCTTCTAAAGCCATGACATCATTTTCTGGAATTTCCCAAGCTGTTTAAAGGCACAGTCAACTTAGTGTATGTAAACTTCTGACCCACTGGAATTGTGATACAGTGAATTATAAGTGAAATAATCTGTCTTTAAACAATTGTTGGAAAAATTACTTGTGTCATGCACAAAGTAGATGTCCTAACCGACTTGCCAAAACTATAGTTTGTTAACAATACAGTTGTGGAGTGGTTGAAAAAACGAGTTTTAATGACACAAGGTGTGTCCAAACTTTTGATTGGTACTGTGTCACACACAGTTTACTGTCCCAGCGGAATGACTGGCGTCCCAACATCAGATAGAGGGCTTTAGAGGAGGTCACAGTTCGTCACAGGGTGTCATTGAAACACGTACGAGTTCAGAAGTACACATGCAAAAAAGCATGAGAACGCATGCACACACGCACACACAAACCCAATGCAAGAGCCTACACACACCTCCAACGATAAACAAAAACTATGAACACAACAGGTGTTTCTGAAGACTGTCACACTTTTTATGTATACTTTCTCCTGAGAGAGATATACAGATGTAGGATCTTAATTTGAGCCAGTTTGCTACAGCAGGAAAATAATCCAGCCGCAACAGGAAATGTGAATTATTATGTGGATTATAATTAATGAACATTTTTTCTAGGGATTGATCCATTTTTGGGAAGGAAAAAATCTAGTCTGAAATTTAAAGGTCGAAATTACAAAACCTTTTAAATAGGTTATCCTACAACAGGGTGATCAAATTAAGATCCTACAACTTTAGGAATAACTCATTTTCTACAAATAATGTAATGATAATCTACAACTCCAGAATGTGACATTATCACTCTTTTGCATGTCAAAGCCCTGGTCCAAAATAAAGTGCACTATAAAGGGAATAGGGTGTAATTTGGGAGGCAGTCGTAGCGTAGCTAGCAGTCGTAGCGTAGCGTAGCAGTCGTAGCGTAGCGTAGCAGTCGTAGCGTAGCTAGCAGTCGTAGCGTAGCTAGCAGTCGTAGCGTAGCGTAGCAGTCGTAGCCTAGCCTAGCAGTCGTAGCCTAGCCTAGCAGTCGTAGCGTAGCAGTCATAGCGTAGCAGTCGTAGCGTAGCTAGCAGACCTGCAGCTGGAGAGGAGCAGAGAGAGTGTTGCTGTTGAACCCTGGGAGGTGGTTGGCATCGATGCCAGTCTCTTTCAGCTAACTGTGAAAGCAAGCGCCTCTGGCTCTCTCTCACCGGCCTTTGTGGATGTGTGCCCCTGTGTGTGTGTGTGTGTGTGTGTGTGTGTGTGTGTGTGTGTGTGTGTGTGTGTGTGTGTGTGTGTGTGTGTGTGTGGCAGCACTCCGAGTCACTCCCTCACCTCCTCCCAGCTGAGGTGCCACCAGGAGACAGCTGAACCCACTCACAAACATAGAATTAGAATGAAAGCCTGTTCTATTCATTCTATTTCTATGCTCACCAATCTCATGAAAAGGAATGCATACTTAATTCATCTAACTCAGTCACTCCCTGGATGGAATGCATTTTTATTTTGCACTTTTCATCCCATGTCTCCGGTCTCTCTCAATGCAAAATGGTGCCGTGACTACAGGGCGGAGTTCTGGAGAAAGTAGCCTGGTCCCATATCTGTTTGTGCTGTCTTGCCAACTCATATGGTCATTCTCACACCAATGAAGTGACAATGATCCTAGGATCATCATCAAGACAGCACTTTAGCCCTACCCACATGTACATATTACCTCAATTACCTCGACTAACCTGTACCCCCGCATATTGACTCGGTACCAGTACCCCCTGTTATTGTTATTTTATTGTGTTACTTTTTTTTAAACTTTAGTTTATTTAGTAAATATTTTCTTAACTCTTATGTTTGTTAAAACTGCATTGTTGGTTAAGGGCTTGTAAGTAAGCATATCACGGTAAGGTCTACACCTGTTGTATTCGGCGCATGTGACAAATATCTTTTGATTTGATTTTGATTTGACAAATAGATCTGGAACCAGGCTAGGAGGAAACTGGAGGGAGCTCATATTAATATTTTCCATTCAGGCTCTAAGGTGTGGATGGGGATGGAACCACCTGTGGGGGCGCAAAGTGCCATCTTGTGCCGAGACAGATCCACACATTGAGCCGGTTTCCTGGTGGTATCCAGGTTTGTCCTGGGCTGAGAGGCGACTGCAGGCCACAGCAGCTATCCTCTCCGGCAGCCTTTTCTCTCTCATGGCCTGTAATTGTAGGAACATAGCTTCAACCTCATCATTCATTTATAGACTATTGGCAGAGGTGTTCAAGAATCAGAACAGAACAACAGAGCTTGTTAGATCTCTTTGTTTCGTTTTTGTCTCTGGGGAAATGAAATATTTGGTTGTTATGAGGAGTATCACAAAGTTATATAAAATAAGCAGGAACACTGTAAACGATGAAAAACTTACGATAGCTAATTTACCAATTTACAATTCAGTCCTTGATTAAAGAGAAAAAAATATTGTAGTTTCCCTGTACTATGTAACATTTCATGAGCACATGTTTTGTCTTCTGCCCCCTATAGGTAACTATGGTTAATGTTTATGTCATTTAGCAGACGCTTTACCCAAACTGACTTACATTTTACACATGGGTGGTCCCGGGAATTGAACCCACAACCCTGGCGTTGCAAGCACCATTTTCTACCCACTGAGTGATGTTACTTGTGATGAGGAAGAGTACTGTTGAAATGCAAAATCTTCTAGTGTATATCCCCACAGATTGATATACTGTCATTGAGAACGACGCGACAGCAGCTTCAGTTTAGGTCGAAACGTGCCTTGATAGTCCCGTTGAAATCCAAGGGGTCTGTCTGTCCGTGGCAAACTGACAGACAGGGTTCAATAAAACATTTAATAAAAAGTCTGTCTGTGACAAACTGCCAAACCTCCCCGATCCCCAAAGCCTTAATGGAAGGGGGGGAGGGGATCAGTTCTGTTCCTCCCTGAAGCAGAGTCCTCACACCGGGGGGGGTTTACTCCTCTTTAGGGAAGAACACGATAATCAGGTCTAGAAGACAAGAAAGATGCATTTTCGAAACCCTATTAGCCACTCTAACTCCACCACATCATCTGCCTGAGATGGAGAGGAGGGCAGCGTCGTGGGAGAGAGAACGGAGAGCAACCTATAAACTGCGTCTCAAATGGCACCCCTATTCCCTACGTAGTGCACTACTTTTGACCGGAGCGCTATGAGCCCTGGTGAAAAGTAGTGCACTGTAAAAGGAATAGGGTTCCATTTGAGACGCAGCGTTAGTCTATTATTCAGCAGGTGCAGATGTACATATTCACACCACTGGACACTTTCCATCTGTCTGTGTGTCTGTGTGTGTGTGTGTGTCTGTGTCTGTGTGTGTGTGTGTGTGTGTGTGTGTGTGTGTGTGTGTGTGTCTGTGTGTGTGTGTGTGTGTGTGTCTGTGTGTGTGTGTGTGTGTGTGTCTGTGTGTGTGTGTCTGTGTGTGTCTGTGTGTGTGTGTGTGTGTGTCTGTGTGTGTGTGTGTGTGTGTGTGTGTATGTGTCTACATATCATCCTCCTTCCTGGGGCTAATGGAGACTGTGTAGAAGTGGAAGTGTCGGTGTGTTACGTCTCAAATTGAGGATATGTCACGCCATCTGGAACTCTCTGCTCATCTTTCACCCCCCAGGTGATAAAATGATCTGCTCAGAAATGCAGATTAGTAGAGGAGGGAAAATGTAACCAGAGAGAGAGAACCAGAGAGAGAGAACCAGAGAGAGATAGAGAGAACCAGAGAGAGAGAACCAAAGAGAGAGAGAGCGAGAGAACCAGAGAGAGAGAGAGGGAACCAGAGAGAGAGAGAGAACCAGAGAGAGAGAACCAGAGAGAGAGAACCAGAGAGAGAGAGAGAGAGAACCAGAGCGACAGAGAGAGGGAACCAGAGAGAGAGAACCAGAGAGAGATAGAGAGAACCAGAGAGAGAGAACCAGAGAGAGAGAACCAGAGAGAGCGAACCAGAGAGAGAGAGAGATAGAGAACCAGAGAGAGCGAACCAGAGAGAGAGAGAGCGAGAGAACCAGAGAGAGAGAGAGGGAACCAGAGAGAGAGAGAGAACCAGAGAGAGAGAACCAGAGAGAGAGAACCAGAGAGAGAGAGAGAGAACCAGAGCGACAGAGAGAGGGAAGCAGAGAGAGAGAACCAGAGAGAGATAGAGAGAACCAGAGAGAGAGAACCAGAGAGAGAGAACCAGAGAGAGAACCAGAGAGAGAACCAGGGAGAGAGAGAGAGCGAGAGAACCAGAGAGAAAGAGAGGGAACCAGAGAGAGAGAGAGAGTGAGAGAACCAGAGAGAGCGAACCAGAGAGAGAGAGAGAGTGAGAGAACCAGAGAGAGAGAGAGGGAACCAGAGAGAGAGAGAGAGAGAGAGAACCAGAGAGAGAGAACCAGAGAGACAGAGAGAGGGAACCAGAGAGAGAACCAGAGAAAGAGAACCAGAGAGGTCGAACCAGAGAGAGAACCAGAGAGAGAGAACCAGAGAGAGAGAACCAGAGAGAGAGAACCAGAGAGAGAGAACCAGACGGAGAGAAACAGAGAGAGAGAACCAGAGAGAGAGAAGCAGAGAGGTTGAACCAGAGAGAGAACCAGAGAGAGAGAACCAGAGAGACAGAGAGAGGGAACCAGAGAGAGAACCAGAGAAAGAGAACCAGAGAGGTCGAACCAGAGAGAGAACCAGAGAAAGAGAACCAGAGAGAGAGAACCAGAGAGAGAGAGAACCAGAGAGAGAGAAACAGAGAGAGAGAACCAGAGAGAGAGAACCAGAGAGGTTGAACCAGAGAGAGAGAACCAGAGAGGTGGAACCAGAGAGAGAGAACCAGAGAGGTTGAACCAGAGAGGTCGAACCAGAGAGGTCGAACCAGAGAGGTCGAACAGAGAGAGAGAACCCGAGAGGTCGAGACAGAGCTGCATTTTCTCCTACACTGTGAGAACTATACAGACTTGTGGGCAATTCTATTTCCCAAAATTGAAAAAAAAAAACATTTTGAAACCAAAACAGAAAAGGAGAAAATCCTAAATCTATTGGGAGAAAAACCCCTTTGTGCCATATTAGTTTCAAAATATGTAGCTTCCTGCCACACACATAGGGACAGCCAGTAGAACGACCAACCAGAACAATAACAACGCTACCTGTGTCTTTAACCTGTAGGGACAGCCAGTAGAACGACCAACCAGAACAATAACAACGCTACCTGTGTCTTTAACCTGTAGGGACAGCCAGTAGAACGACCAACCAGAACAATAACAACGCTACCTGTGTCTTTAACCTGTAGGGACAGCCAGTGGAACAACCAACCAGAACAATAACAACGCTACCTGTGTCTTTAACCTGTAGGGACAGCCAGTGGAACGACCAACCAGAACAATAACAACGCTACCTGTGTCTTTAACCTGTAGGGACAGCCAGTGGAACAACCAACCAGAGCAATAACAACGCTACCTGTGTCTTTAACCTGTAGGGACAGCCAGTGGAACAACCAACCAGAGCAATAACAACGCTACCTGTGTCTTTAACCTGTAGGGACAGCCATTGGAACGACCAACCAGAACAATAACAACGCTACCTGTGTCTTTAACCTGTAGGGACAGCCAGTGGAACGACCAACCAGAACAATAACAACGCTACCTGTGTCTTTAACCTGTAGGGACAGCCAGTGGAACAACCAACCAGAGCAATAACAACGCTACCTGTGTCTTTAACCTGTAGGGACAGCCAGTGGAACGACCAACCAGAACAATAACAACGCTACCTGTGTCTTTAACCTGTAGGGACAGCCAGTGGAACGACCAACCAGAACAATAACAACGCTACCTGTGTCTTTAACCTGTAGGGACAGCCAGTGGAACGACCAACCAGAACAATAACAACGCTACCTGTGTCTTTAACCTGTAGGGACAGCCAGTGGAACGACCAATACCACGCAGCAATAACAACGCTACCTGTGCTTTAACCTGTAGGGACAGCCAGTAGGAACGACCAACCAGAGCAGATAACAACTCTACCTGTGTCTTTAACCTGTATGGACAGCCAGTGGAACGACCA
>NW_028158154.1:0-17675 GCF_964263955.1 Coregonus lavaretus | reverse complement strand
AGACAGAGAGAGAGAGAAAGAGAGAGGGAGAGAGAGGAGAGAGAGAGACGAGAGAGAGAGAGAGGCAGAGAGAGCAGAGAGAGAGAGAGGCGGAGAGGCAGAGAGAGAGAGAGAGACGAGAGAGAGAGAGAAAGAGAGAGAGACAGGGAGAGAGACAGAGAGAGAGAGAGAGAGAGAGAGAGAGAGAAGAGAGGGAGGGAGAGAGAGAGAGAGAGAGAGAGAGAGAGAGAGACAGAGAGAGAGAAGAGAGAGAGAGAGAGAGAGACAGAGAGAGAGAAGAGAGAGAGAGAGAGAGAGAGAGAGAGAGAGAGAGAGAGAGAGAGAGAGAGAGAGAGAGAGAGAGAGAGAGAGAGAGAGAGAGAGAGAGAGAGAGAGAGAGAGGAGAGAGAGAGAGAGACTGAGAGAGAGAGAGAGAGAGAGAGAGAGACAGAGAGAGAGAGAGAGAGAGAGAGAGAGAGAGAGAGAGGAAGAGAGAGTTCTTGGTGCTATAGCTGACCTCAGAACTGATGAATTCAGAAGATGATTATGATGCTCTTAGTGCCTCCAGACAAAAGATTACTGACAGGGACTGGCAAAAATATATATATCTCCCTCTTTAAAAAAACCAACCATAATCGCTATCTCCCTCTTTTAAAAAATCAAACCATAATCGCTATCTCCCTCCTTTAAAAAACAAAAACATAGTCGCTATCTCCCTCTTTAAAAGGAAAATAATCGCAATCTTTTCAAACAGATCTAAACCTCTCTATCTGTCACCCTGTCTGACACCATCTCTCTCACTATCTCTATCTCTCTCTATCTTCTCTCTCTATCTTTATCTCTCTCTCTCTCTCGTTCCCTTAGACAGATCCAAACATCTATATCCATCCACCAGTCTGTCCCTGACTACTAAACTCTCTCTCTGAAGCCAATGAGGACTGTGTGTGTAGCAGCGTGGCTCAGAATGGGCAGTGATGGAGATCTCCTTTATCTCACTCCAGAGCTGAGCCTGCCGTTGTTGTTGTTGTTGTTGTTGTTGTTGTTGTTGACAGAGCAGCTTGTTAATAGCTCGCAGACGAGGCCAGGAGAGGCAACACATGCCCAGTAATCTGTCGCTCAGAGAGTTGGCTCCCAGCGATACAACACATTCTAATAGAGCTCACTGAGTCCATGTGATACAACACATTATAATAGAGATCACTGAGTCCATGTGATACAACACATTCTAATAGAGCTCACTGAGTCCAATGCGATACAACACATTCTAATAGAGCTCACTGAGTCCATGTGATACAACACATTCTAATAGAGCTCACTGAGTCCATGTGATACAACACATTCTAATAGAGCTCACTGAGTCCATGTGATACAACACATTCTAATAGAGCTCACTGAGTCCATGTGATACAACACATTCCAATAGAGCTCACTGAGTCCATGTGATACAACACATTCTAATAGAGCTCACTGAGTCCATGCGATACAACACATTCTAATAGAGATCACTGAGTCCATGTGATACAACACATTCTAATAGAGCTCACTGAGTCCATGTGATACAACACATTCTAATAGAGATCACTGAGTCCATGTGATACAACACATTCTAATAGAGCTCACTGAGTCCATGTGATACAACACATTCTAATAGAGCTCACTGAGTCCATGTGATACAACACATTCTAACAGAGATCACTGAGTCCATGTGATACAACACATTCTAATAGAGCTCATTGAGTCCATGTGATACAACACATTCTAATAGAGATCACTGAGTCCATGTGATACAACACATTCTAATAGAGCTCATTGAGTCCATGTGATACAACACATTCTAATAGAGCTCATTGAGTCCATGTGATACAACACATTCTAATAGAGCTCACTGAGTCCATGTGATACAACACATTCTAATACAGCTCATTGAGTCCATGTGATACAACACATTCTAATAGAGCTCACTGAGTCCATGTGATACAACACATTCTAATAGAGCTCACTGAGTCCATGTGATACAACACATTCTAATAGAGCTCACTGAGTCCATGTCAAATCAAATCAAATTTTATTGGTCACATGCGCCGAATACAACAGGTGCAGACATTACAGTGAAATGCTTACTTACAGCCCTTAACCAACAGTGCATTTATTTTAAACAAAAAAAGTAAGAATAAAACAACAACAAAAAAAGTGTTGAGAAAAAAAGAGCAGAAGTAAAATAAAGTGACAGTAGGGAGGCTATATATACAGTAAAATAAAGTGACAGTAGGGAGGCTATATATACAGGGGGGTACCGTTGCAGAGTCAATGTGCGGGGGCACCGGCTAGTTGAGGTAGTTGAGGTAATATGTGCATGTGGGTAAAGTTAAAGTGACTATGCATAAATACTTAACAGAGTAGCAGCAGCGTAAAAAGGATGGGGTGGGGGGGCAGTGCAAATAGTCCGGGTAGCCATGATTAGCTGTTCAGGAGTCTTATGGCTTGGGGGTAGAAGCTGTTGAGAAGTCTTTTGGACCTAGACTTGGCACTCCGGTACCGCTTGCCGTGCGGTAGCAGAGAGAACAGTCTATGACTAGGGTGGCTGGAGTCTTTGACAATTTTGAGGGCCTTCCTCTGACACCGCCTGGTATAGAGGTCCTGGATGGCAGGGAGCTTTGCCCCAGTGATGTACTGGGCCGTACGCACTACCCTCTGTAGTGCCTTGCGGTCAGAGGCCAAGCAGTTGCCATACCAGGCGGTGATGCAACCAGTCAGGATGCTCTCGATGGTGCAGCTGTAGAATTTTTTGAGGATCTGAGGACCCATGCCAAATCTTTTTAGTCTCCTGAGGGGGAATAGGCTTTGTCGTGCCCTCTTCACGACTGTCTTGGTGTGTTTGGACCATGATAGTTCGTTGGTGATGTGGACACCAAGGAACTTGAAGCTCTCAACCTGTTCCACTACAGCCCCGTCGATGAGAATGGGGGCGTGCTCAGTCCTCTTTTTTTTCCTGTAGTCCACAATCATCTCCTTTGTCTTGGTCACGTTGAGGGAGAGGTTGTTGTCCTGGCACCACACGGCCAGATCTCTGACCTCCTCCCTATAGGCTGTCTCATCGTTGTCGGTGATCAGGCCTACCACTGTTGTGTCGTCGGCAAACTTAATGATGGTGTTGGAGTCGTGCCTGGCCATGCAGTCATGGGTGAACAGAGAGTACAGGAGGGGACTGAGCACGCACCCCTGAGGGGCCCCCGTGTTGAGGATCAGTGTGGCAGATGTGTTGTTACCTACCCTTACCACCTGGGGGCGGCCCGTCAGGAAGTCCAGGATCCAGTTGCAGAGGGAGGTGTTTAGTCCCAGGATCCTTAGCTTAGTGATGAGCTTAGAGGGCACTATGGTGTTGAATGCTGAGCTGTAGTCAATGAATAGCATTCTCACGTAGGTGTTCCTCTTGTCCAGGTGGGAAAGGGCAGTGTGGAGTGCGATAGAGATTGCATCATCTGTGGATCTGTTGGGGCGGTATGCAAATTGGAGTGGGTCTAGGGTTTCTGGGATTATGCTGTTGATGTGAGCCATGACCAGTCTTTCAAAGCACTTCATGGCTACAGACGTCAGTGCTACGGGTCGGTAGTCATTTAGGCAGGTTATCTTAGAGTTCTTGGGCACGGGGACTATGGTGGTCTGCTTGAAACATGTTGGTATTACAGACTCAGTCAGGGACATGTTGAAAATGTCAGTGAAGACACTTGCCAGTTGGTCAGCACATGCTCGGAGTACACGTCCTGGTAATCCGTCTGGCCCTGCGGCCTTGTGAATGTTGACCTGCTTAAAAGTCTTACTCACATCGGCTACGGAGAGCGTGATCACATAGTCGTCCGGAACAGCTGGTGCTCTCATGCATGCTTCAGTGTTGCTTGCCTCGAAGCGAGCATAGAAGTGGTTTAGCTCGTCTGGTAGGCTTGTGTCACTGGGCAGCTCGCGGCTGTGCTTCCCTTTGTAGTCTGTAATAGTTTTCAAGCCCTGCCACATCCGACGAGCGTCAGAGCCAGTGTAGTATGATTCAATCTTAGACCTGTATTGACTCTTTGCCTGTTTGATGGTTCGTCGGAGGTCATAGCGGGATTTCTTATAAGCGTCCGGGTTAGAGTCCCGTTCCTTGAAAGCGGCAGCTCTACCCTTTAGCTCAGTGCGGATGTTTCCTGTAATCCATGGCTTTTGGTTGGGGTATGTACGTACGGTCACTGTGGGGACGACATCATCGATGCACTTATTGATGAAGCCAGTGACTGATGTGGTGTACTCCTCAATGCTGTCTGAAGAATCCCGGAACATGTTCCAGTCTGTGCTAGCAAAACAGTCCTGTAGCTTAGCATCTGCGTCATCTGACCACTTTTTTATTAACCGAATCACTGGTGCTTCCTGCTTCAGTTTTTGCTTATAAGCAGGAATCAGGAGGATAGAGTTATGGTCAGATTTGCCAAATGGAGGGCGAGGGAGAGCTTTGTATGCGTCTCTGTGTGTGGAGTAAAGGTGGTCTAGAGTTTTTTTCCCTCTGGTTGCACATTTAACATGCTGGTAGAAATTAGGTAGAACGGATTTAAGTTTCCCTGCATTAAAGTCCCCGGCTACTAGGAGCGCTGCATCTGGATGAGCGTTTTCCTGTTGATTAATGGCCTTGTACAACTCATTCAGTGCAATCTTAATGCCAGCATTGGTTTGTGGTGGTAAATAGACAGCTATGAAAAATATAGATGAAAACTCTCTTGGTAAATAGTGTGGTCTACAGCTTATCATAAGATACTCTACCTCAGGCGAGCAAAACCTCGAGACTTCCTTAGTATTTGATTTTGTGCACCAGCTGTTGTTTACAAATATACAGAGACCGCCACCCCTTGTCTTACCAGAGTCTGCCGTTCTGTCCTGTCGATGTAGCGTATAGCCTGCTAGCTGAATGTTATCATTGTTGTCGTTCAGCCACGACTCCGTGAAACATAAGATATTACAGTTTTTAATGTCCCGTTGGTAGGATAACCGTAATCTTAAATCGTCAATTTTATTCTCAAAAGATTGAACGTTGGCTAATAGGATTGATGGGAGAGGCAGTTTACTCGCTCGCCGTCGGATCCTTACAAGGCACCCGGATCTGCGTCCGCGATATCTCCGTCTCTTCCTCACGCGAATGACGGGGATCTGGGCCTTGTCGGGTGTCTGTAGGATATCCTTCGCGAACGCCTCGTTGAAGAAAAAGTCTTCGTCCAATGCGAGGTGAGTAATCGCTGTCCTGATATCCAGAAGCTCTCTTTGGTTATAAGAGACGATGGCAGAAACATTATGTACAAAATAAATTACAAATAACACGGAAAAACACACATAATAGTACAATTGGTTAGAGGGCTGTAAAACGGCAGCCATCTTCTCCGGCGCTGTTCTAATAGAGCTCACTGAGTCCATGTGATACAACACATTCTAATAGAGCTCACTGAGTCCATGTGATACAACACATTCTAACAGAGATCACTGAGTCCATGTAAATGTGTTCATCAGATTCAGATCAAGACATTTAGCGCATGTTCACAGAGGTTTTCTTAGCCATGAACACAACTATTGTTGAAGCACAGGCCATTTCTTTCAGAGGCAAAGAGAGACATGTAATGGTGTGAAGGGACAGAGGGACAGGGGAGGTAAGGACGGGTGAGGTAAGGACGGGTGAGGTAAGGACGGGTGAGGTAAGGACGGGTGAGGTAAGGACGGGGGAGGTAAGGACGGGTGAGGTAAGGACGGGTGAGGTAAGGACGGGGGAGGTAAGGACGGGTGAGGTAAGGACGGGTGAGGTAAGGACGGGTGAGGTAAGGACGGGGGAGGTAAGGAGGGGTGAGGTAAGGACGGGTGAGGTAAGGACGGGTGAGGTAAGGACGGGTGAGGTAAGGACGGGTGAGGTAAGGATGGGTGAGGTAAGGACGGGTGAGGTAAGGACAGGTGAGGTAAGGACGGGTGAGGTAAGGACGGGTGAGGTAAGGACGGGGGAGGTAAGGACGGGTGAGGTAAGGACGGGTGAGGTAAGGACGGGTGAGGTAAGGACGGGTGAGGTAAGGACGGGTAAGGATCCCAACATAATGAATGATGCATGTTACTGCTTAGTGTGCCCTAGGAAAGGACTGGTGAGGGGGGGGGGACTAATCTAGCTCAGTAGGAGGTATGGGTTAGGCAGTAGGTGCTAGGTATTAGGTTAGTAGCGTCTAATCAGGTAAGGCTGATGGGTCGATCAGGCTAGGGTCAATCAGGTTAGGGTTGATAGGTGAGAGGTTAAAGGTCAAGGCTCAGTGAGGGGTTAAGAGTTCAAGGTCAGAGGTGATGTATCCTTACCTGGGATACTCTGCCTCCTGATGGCCAGCGCTCCATCCGGTGGCCTGGAGGGGTTGGAGTGCTTTGTGTATGGCCCCTCATCTGGAGGAGAACAAGGACGGGAAAGCAACTGTCAGCTACTGAGTTGAGATAGATACTGTAGCACTCCCAAACACACAGCCAACAACCCTCTCACCACCAGGACCAAGGAGACTGCTGCCAATCCCAACCACACAGCCAACAACCCTCTCACCACCAGGACCAAGGAGACTGCTACCAATCACAACCACACAGTCAACAACCCTCTCACCACCAGGACCAAGGAGACTGCTGCCAATCACAACCACACAGCCAACAACCCTCTCACCACCAGGACCAAGGAGACTGCTGCCAATCACAACCACACAGCCAACAACCCTCTCACCACCAGGACCAAGGAGACTGCTACCAATCACAACCACACAGTCAACAACCCTCTCACCACCAGGACCAAGGAGACTGCTGCCAATCACAACCACACAGCCAACAACCCTCTCACCACCAGGACCAAGGAGAGCAGCATTCACAAACAGAGAGACAAAGCACTGGACAAGGACAGGCATTACATTTACATTTTAGTCATTTAGCAGACGCTCTTTTCCAGAGCCACTTACAGTTAGTGAGTGCATACATTATTTTAATTATTTTTTCATACTGGCCCCCCGTGGGAATCGAACCCACAACCCTGGCGTTGCAAACACCATCTACCAACTGAGCTACCTCCCTGCCGGCCATTCCCTCCCCTACCCTGGACCAATTGTGCGCCGCCCCATGGGTCTCCCGGTCGCGGCCGGCTACGACAGAGCCTGGATTCGAACCAGGATCTCTAGTGGCACAGCTAGCACTGCGGTGCAGTGCCTTAGACCACTGCCCAACTCGGGAGAGGAGAATGAATGAAGAGTGCACCGCTCCGGCCTTGAGCTCCACTACCGTCACAGTTCTCATAATGTTCTGAGATAACACCACATACTGAGACTAAATTAGTGTTCTTTTAAAAGAAAATGACTGAAATGAGTATAATAATAATAATAATATATTAGCCCATCCGTGGCAAGGACCGACGAGTTGTGCGTTCCGAGATGCCGTTCTGCACACCACTGTTGTACTGCGCCGTTATGTGTTTGTGGCCCGCCTGTTAGCTTGCACCATTCTTGCCATTCTCCTTCGACCTCTCATCAACAAGCTGTTTTCACCCACAGGACTGTCGCTGACTGGATGTTTTTTGTTTGTCGCACCATTCTCGGTAAACCCTAGACACTGTCGTTTGTAAAAAGCCCAGGAGGCCGGCCATTTCTGAGATACTGGAACCGGTGTGTCTGACACCGAGGATCATACCACGCTCAAAGTCGCTTAGGTTTCTCGTTTTGCCCATTCTAACGTTCAATCGTACAGTAACTGAATGCCTCGATGCCTGCTTTCTATAGCAAGCCACGGCCACTTGACTCACTGTCTGTAGGAGAGATCAATTTTCATGAATGGGTTGGTGTACCTAATAAACTGGCCGGTGAGTGTATATATATACACTACCGGTCAAAAGTTTTAGAACACCTACTCATTCAAGGGTTTTTCTTTAGTTTTACTATTTTCTACATTGTAGAATAATAGTGAAGACATCAAAACTATGAAATAAGACATATGGAATCATGTAGTAACCAAAAAAGTGTTAAACAAATCAAAATATATTTTATATTTGAGATTCTTCAAATTGCCACCCTTTGCCTTGATGACAGTTTTGCACACTCTTGAAATGTATATATATACACTTTAAATGTATATATACACTACCATTCAAAAGTTTGGGGTCACTTAGAAATGTCCTTGTTTTCTCCATTAAAATAACATCAAATTGATCAGAAATACAGTGTAGACATTGTTAATGTTGTAAATGGCTACTGTAGCTGGAAACTGCTGATTTTTTATGGAATATCTACATAGGCGTACTGAGGCCCATTATCAGCAACCATCAGTCCTGATGGCAATGGCACCTTGTGTTTGCTAATCCAAGTTTATCATTTTAAAAGGCTAATTGATCATTAGAAAACCCTTTTGCAATTATGTTAGCACAGCTGAAAACTGTTGTGCTGATTAAAGCAGCAATAAAACTGACCTTCTTGAGACTAGTTGAGTATCTGGCGCATCACAATTGTGGGTTCGATTACAGGATCAAAATGGCACAGTGTCGTCTGGGTTTGGCCGGTGTAGGCCGTCATTGTAAATAAGAATTTTTTCTTAACTAACTTGCCTAGTTAAATAAAGGTAAAATAAATAAATAAATAGAATCCTTAAAGAGATGGGTGGGGCTAAGGCTTAAGAGGGTGTGAACGATGCTGAATGGGTGTAGACAAGGAAGAGCTCTCTAGTAGGTGTACCAAAACATTCAAGGGCCATTTTCTCAAAAGTGGGGTTACAAGTTGATCAACTTTCAAAGCAGAATTACTTTCCCATTGTTCCTCAACTGCAGTGTATGATATACAATTTTCTAGCTCTGAGTCTCTACTTTTATCCAATGTAAAAAACACAATTTCAAATTTTGCTACATAAGACCGAATCGAGGCGGTATATATGCACTGTATATATACAGTGCATTCTGAGAGTTTTCAGACCCCTTCACTTTTTCTACATTTTGTTATGTTACGGCCTTAATCTAAAATTGATTAAATACATGTTTTTCCTCATCAATCTACACACAATACCCCAAAAGATATAGCGAAAACAATTTTTTTGTGTGTGCAATTTTTATAAAAAATTAAAAACTATGACTCTCCAAATTGAGCTTAGGTGCATCCTGTTTCCATTGATCATCCTTGAGATGTTTCTACAACTTGATTGGAGTCCACCTGGGGTAAATTCAATTGATTGGACATGATTTGGAAAGGCACACACCTGTCTATATAAGGTCCCACAGTTAACAGGGTATTTCAGAGCAAAAACCAAGCCATGAGGTTGAAGGAATTGTCCATTGAGCTCCGAGACAGGATTGTGTCTAGGCACAGATCTTGGGAAGTGTACCAAAAAATCTCTGCAGCATTGAAGGTCCCCAAGAACACAGTGGCCTCTATCATTCTTAAATGGAAGAAGTTTGGAACCACCAAGACTCTTCCTAGAGCTGGCCGCCCGGCCAAACTGAGCAATCGGGGGAGAAGGGCCTTGGTCAGGGAGGTGACCCAGAACCTGATGGTCACTCTGACAGAGCTCCAGAGTTCCAATGTGGAGATGGGAGAACCTTCCAGAAGGACAACCATCTCTGCAGCACTCCACCAATCAGACATTTATGGTAGAGTGGCCAGACGGAAGCCACTCCTCAGTAAAAGGCACATGACAGTCCGCTTGGAGTTTGCCAAAAGGCACCTAAAGGACTCTCAGACCATGAGAAACAAGATTATCTGGTCTGATGAAACCAAGATTGAACTATTTGGCCTGAATGCCAAAGAGTTGTGCAGAATACTTAAATAAGGTATTTCCGTTTTATTTTATTTTATACATTTGCAAAAATTTCTAAAAACCTGTTTTTGCTTTGTCATTATGGAGTATTGTGTGTAGATTGATGAGGACATTTTTAATTTAACCATTTTAGAATAAGGCTGTAACGTAACAAAATGTGGAAAAAGGGAAGGAGTCTGAATACTTTCTGAATGCACTGTATGCTGTGTATGTTTTATTGTCACATGCACCAGATAGGAGCAGTGAAATGTGTTGTTTTACAGGGTCAGCCATAGTAGTACGGCCCCCCTGGAGCAAATTAGGGTTAAGTGCCTTGCTCAAGGGCACACCGACAGACTTTTCACCTTGTCGGCTCGGTATTGGAGTGGCGCTCCCTTGGACGACCCAACCTGTCAACGTTGGCATAACAACATTGACGTGTTAACATTGGTGTGAAAGACAACACTCAATCAAACCACACGCATTCCTTCATCTCAGTGTGTTGGCCAGTACACAGAGGCACCCTGCCTCTCCTAGTACAGAGACAACAGACATTATCTGCTCCACGGCTGTGCTCACAAACACATTATGATCATCAGACAGCAGCATGAACAGAACCAGTAGTCTCTGACAGGACCAGGAAGACAACACCATCAGTAGTCTCTGACAGGACCAGTAAGACAACACCATCAGTAGTCTCTGACAGGACCAGGAAGACAACACCATCAGTAGTTTCTGACAGGACCAGGAAGACAACACCACCAGTAGTTTCTGACAGGACCAGGAAGACAACACCATCAGTAGTCTCTGACAGGACCAGTAAGACAACACCAGTAGTCTCTGACAGGACCAGGAAGACAACAACACCAGTAGTCTCTGACAGGACCAGGAAGACAACACCATCAGTAGTCTCTGACAGGACCAGGAAGACAACACCATCAGTAGTCTCTGACAGGACCAGGAAGACAACACCATCAGTAGTCTCTGACAGGACCAGGAAGACAACACCACCAGTAGACTCTGACAGGACCAGGAAGACAACAACACCAGTAGACTCTGACAGGACCATGAAGACAACAACACCAATAGTCTCTGACAGGACCAGGAAGAGGAGACCCTTTGTCCTCCCCACAAAGACCTCCTGTTTTAGGGCTCCAGATGAGTGCTTCTCTCAGCATCCTCCATTTCTCCAGAACATTAGGCTTTGTGGAATGCATGGCGGGGGGGCGGGGGGGATTACGGGGATGTCATGTGAAGACAGAGGGAGGGCTATCATCACTGAACAACAGCCACTGCTTATGTACCCCAGCGATACCCAGTCAGTCACACTAATACATAGCCTACAAACACATACGCTCACCCACACATACACACACACACACACACACACACACACACCATTATACGCCATACACTCGCCATGTCAATATGAATCCACACATGTTCTATCTCTCCTCTCCTCTCTCTCTGCATTCATGAAGAGCTTTAAGTGCACGCCAGAAGCATGAAGTGTTAAATGAGGAAAAGATGATCATCCATAGGACACTAGGCATTCTGCTCATTTTGCTGAGTGAGACTCACAGTGGCACCTGCTGCTAACTGGATCAGCATGTACTCTCCTCTCTCTTTCTCTCTCTCTCTCTTTCTCTCTCTCTCTCTCTCTCTCTCTCTGTCTCTCTCTCTGTCTCTCTCTCTGTCTCTCTCTCTCTGTCTCTCTCTCTCTGTCTCTCTCTCTGTCTCTGTCTCTGTCTCTTTCTCTTTCTCTCTCTCTCTCTCTCTCTCTCTCTCTCTCTCTCTGTCTCTCTCTCTTTCTCTCTCTCTCTCCCTCTCTCCCCGTCTCTCTCTCCCCCCTCTCTCTCTCTGTTCTCTCTCTCTCTCTCTCTCTCTCTCTCCCCCCGTCTCTCTCTCCCCCCCGTCTCTGTCTCCCTACCCCCTCTCTCTCTCCCTCGTCTCTCTCTCCCCCCCTCTCTCTCTCTCTGCTCTCTCTCTCTCTCTCCCCCGTCTCTCTCTCCCTACCCCCTCTCTCTCTCCCTCGTCTCTCTCTCTCCCCCCTCTTTCTCTCTGACCTCCTCTCCAATTATCAGATCTAAAAGACCCAGCTACCGCTCTATAAATAGGCCTCTCCTATGGACCTCTCCTCTCCTAGAGCTGTGTATTTCTATTCAACTACCTCTGTGAGGATGATTGTGTGGGTGTGGTGTGTGTGTGTGTGTGTGTGTGTGTGTGTGTGTGTGTGTGTGTGTGTGTGTGTGTGTGTGTGTGTGTGTGTGTGTGTGTGTGTGTGTGTGTGTGTGTGTGTGTGTGTGTGTGTGTGTGTGTGTGTGTGTGTATGCGTTATGGATGGGAATTGCCAGGGACGTCACGATATGATATTATCATGATACTTAAGTGCCGATACGATATGGGCTTTTTTTTGCAGTCACTGTGTGTTCCAGTGTGTGTTCTGTGTTCAACCCCCCTCTGTCCTTTTTGTTATAAGGTCTGTCTGTGTGTCTGTGGCTCAACTCTGGCTTGCAATTACAAGCTGTAGATTTTATGACACTTTTAAGTTAAAACAGGATGTGCGTAGGGCTGTGGCGGTCATGACATTTTGTCAGCCGGTTATTGTCATGCAAAAAAAAAAAAAACTGCCGGTCGGTTAATTAACATAAATATGTTTAGCATCTCCAGGGCTCCGCCCACACAAGCCGCTGATGCCTTTGGAACATCTATTGGAGCAGGTCTGCACAACGCATCACCGGAGGGGGGGGGGGGGGGAAACTACCCGCCCTCCAGGACACCTACAGCACCCGATGACACAGGAAGGACCGAAAAGATCATCAAGGACAACTACCACCTGAGCCACTGCCTGTTCACCCCGCTATCATCCAGAAGGTACAGGTGCATCAAAGCTGGGACCGAGAGACTGAAAAACAGCTTCTATCTCAAGGCCATCAGACTGTTAAAATGTATGCACTCACTAACTGGATAAGAGCGTCTGCTAAATGACTAAAATGTAAATGTAAATCTACATTTTAAAAAGTCCAATAAATCCATTTAATATACACCATCACAATAAATCCATTATTTATTTTAGGCAGGTCTAAAGAAACATTATGATACGAAGAAAATGTATTTCAGAAGAACAGAATGTGAGTTGGCCTACTGTATGTTATCTGGGCTTGTTCATTAAGCAGACAAGATATGTTTATAAGTCCCATGCCATCATTTTATATGATATGATTTTATAGTAAGAATAATATAATTGGACTTATAAAGAGCTTGCGCTCTGTTTCTTGCCTCAGGCTGCACACGCTGCTCTCTCATCAAGTGATCATATTGTCACCCCCGTCAGACTATTCTCAATTGCATCTGGTCTTTACTAATATGCGAAATTGGTTTAGATTTAGAATGGCCCATTATCAAATGGGCAGCAACAGGGGCAGGGGGGGGAAATCCTTGTCATCTGTACGCACTGGAATAGATCATGGAGGACGCTTTCCAGCTGGGTTTTCAACCATGCCAGGTAGGCTACTTTTTATTTTATTTTTATGTTTAATATTAAGAAATAAATCTAGTCGCAGCTGGGATCCTCCTCTTTTTAGTGGCAACCATCAAAATTCTGCTTTCACACGGGACTGCATATAGAAATGTCTGGGCTTCTAAGAACACCTTTTTTTTCTCCACTCCATACGTCAACCACCGTTTAAGGAGCATGCAGCCTCTCGCTCCGTGACTGTCGATAGGTGATATTCCGCCCAAACTCTGTGTGCCATGGGGCTCTCCAACCCTGTTCCTGCAGCTACCCAGAGCTTAATTTGGGAAACCAAGTGAAATCTGTTCGGGAACATCGATCGTAATATGTCTTCACAAGTAAACATATTTCATTGAACTGTTGACAGACCCTCTTACTGCACGCTGGAGAAAGTAATGAACGAGAAAGGGGAGGAGCTGGAAAAGGGGATGAGCTGGAAACGCACGGTGGTGAGATATTCAGTAGCTAACGGTAATGTGCCAACCTACTAATTATGAAAATATAAAACAAATCCCTATTACTTGGCTATTCAAAATCAAATTCAAATTCCCTATAATTGTAGGCTGACTCTGTAAGCCGCCCTGCACAATCAATGAACCAACAGCGTCGCCTATACCTTCTCTCCCAGACTCATAGATATAAAGTTTGGAGCGTAGCATAAGGTAACCAGTCCATCCAGTATGCATATTAATACAGTCCACCCTCAAAGGTGATTATTAGAAATTGTTTAATTTTGGAGTATAGGCTAGACTAATTATGTACCAAAGACATCTTAAATCAGTATTTATTAAAATTGTTTTTCTGCCTTGTGTAATATGCAGTAGACTATGTATTGTATAACGGCACAATTATTATTTTAATTCAGGTTTTTTTTTCGGGGCTCATATTTAGGCCTATGAGTCTGAATAAGCTCTAATATGCATATGGGTGTTATGAATTAATCATCGCCTTAGAAAGCGCTGTCCATTTCCTTGTGTTTAGGCTTTGAAACAACATTCACAACGATCATGTGTTCCACTCAGTTTCAACCTGCTGTTGAACTTCTTTCTTCAAATTGATCGATGACAGTGAGGTGAGTTTTTAAAAGCACGATACTGTTTTGATGATAAGTGTTGTATTTGCATTTATGTCAGAGTGGTTGGAGGGACAATAGAGCCCTGAGTACCAGGCCATTAGCACCTGATGGTCGTTAGTGAGTACCAAAGCATGCCCAGAGTGCATAAGAGGAGATTACATTTACATTTTAGTCATTTAGCAGACGCTCTTATCCAGAGCGATTTACAGTTAGTGAATACATATTATTATTTAAAAAATTCATACTGGCCCCCCGTGGGAATCGAACCCACAACCCTGGCGTTGCAAACGCCATGCTCTACCAACTGAGCTATATCCCTGCCGGCCATTCCCTCCCCTACCCTGGACGACGCTGGGCCAATTGTGCGCCGCCCATGAGTCTCCCGGTCGCGGCCGGCTGCGACAGAGCCTGCCTCAACGGTCTCGTGGAATTTGACTGCGGTCATGACTCATGACTGCCGGTGTGGCGGTAATACGGTTACCACAACAGCCCTAGACCTGTGGCCGTTGGTACGTGGTAAAATCAACAGCCCTAGACCTGTGGCCGTTGGTACGTGGTAAAATCAACAGCCCTAGACCTGTGGCCGTTGGTGTGTAGTAAAATCAACAGCTCTAGACGTGTGGCCGTTGGTACGTGGTAAAATCAACAGCCCTAGACGTGTGGCCGTTGGTACGTAGTAAAATCAACAGCCCTAGACGTGTGGCCGTTGGTACGTGGTAAAATCAACAGCCCTAGACGTGTGGCCGTTGGTGTGTAGTAAAATCAACAGCTCTAGACGTGTGGCCGTTGGTACGTGGTAAAATCAACAGCTCTAGACGTGTGGCCGTTGGTACGTAGTAAAATCAACAGCCCTAGACGTGTGGCCGTTGGTGTGTAGTAAAATCAACAGCTCTAGACGTGTGGCCGTTGGTACGTGGTAAAATCAACAGCCCTAGACGTGTGGCCGTTGGTACGTAGTAAAATCAACAGCCCTAGACCTGTGGCCGTTGGTGTGTAGTAAAATCAACAGCTCTAGACGTGTGGCCGTTGGTACGTGGTAAAATCAACAGCTCTAGACCTGTGGCCGTTGGTACGTGGTAAAATCAACAGCTCTAGACGTGTGGCCGTTGGTACGTAGTAAAATCAACAGCCCTAGACCTGTGGCCGTTGGTGTGTAGTAAAATCAACAGCTCTAGACGTGTGGCCGTTGGTACGTGGTAAAATCAACAGCTCTAGACCTGTGGCCGTTGGTACGTGGTAAAATCAACAGCTCTAGACCTGTGGCCGTTGGTACGTGGTAAAATCAACAGCTCTAGACGTGTGGCCGTTGGTACGTAGTAAAATCAACAGCCCTAGACCTGTGGCCGTTGGTGTGTAGTAAAATCAACAGCCCTAGACCTGTGGCCGTTGGTACGTAGTAAAATCAACAGCCCTAGACCTGTGGCCGTTGGTGTGTAGTAAAATCAACAGCTCTAGACGTGTGGCCGTTGGTACGTGGTAAAATCAACAGCTCTAGACCTGTGGCCGTTGGTACGTGGTAAAATCAACAGCTCTAGACCTGTGGCCGTTGGTACGTGGTAAAATCAACAGCTCTAGACGTGTGGCCGTTGGTACGTAGTAAAATCAACAGCCCTAGACGTGTGGCCGTTGGTACGTAGTGAAATCAACAGCCCTAGACGTGTGGCCGTTGGTACGTAGTAAAATCAACAGCCCTAGACCTGTGGCCGTTGGTGTGTAGTAAAATCAACAGCTCTAGACGTGTGGCCGTTGGTACGTGGTAAAATCAACAGCTCTAGACCTGTGGCCGTTGGTACGTGGTAAAATCAACAGCTCTAGACCTGTGGCCGTTGGTACGTGGTAAAATCAACAGCTCTAGACGTGTGGCCGTTGGTACGTAGTAAAATCAACAGCCCTAGACGTGTGGCCGTTGGTACGTAGTGAAATCAACAGCCCTAGACGTGTGGCCGTTGGTACGTAGTAAAATCAACAGCTCTAGACGTGTGGCGGTAATACGGTTACCACAACAGCTCTAGACGTGTGGCCGTTGGTGTGTAGTAAAATCAACAGCTCTAGACGTGTGGCCGTTGGTACGTAGTAAAATCAACAGCTCTAGACGTGTGGCCGTTGGTACGTAGTAAAATCAACAGCTCTAGACGTGTGGCCGTTGGTACGTAGTAAAATCAACAGCCCTAGACCTGTGGCCGTTGGTACGTAGTAAAATCAACAGCCCTAGACGTGTGGCCGTTGGTACGTAGTAAAATCAACAGCCCTAGACCTGTGGCCGTTGGTACGTAGTAAAATCAACAGCCCTAGACGTGTGGCCGTTGGTACGTAGTAAAATCAACAGCTCTAGACGTGTGGCCGTTGGTACGTGGTAAAATCAACAGCTCTAGACGTGTGGCCGTTGGTACGTAGTAAAATCAACAGCCCTAGACGTGTGGCCGTTGGTACGTGGTAAAATCAACAGCTCTAGACGTGTGGCCGTTGGTACGTAGTAAAATCAACAGCTCTAGACGTGTGGCCGTTGGTACGTAGTAAAATCAACAGCTCTAGACGTGTGGCCGTTGGTACGTAGTAAAATCAACAGCTCTAGACGTGTGGCCGCTGGTACGTGGTAAAATCAACAGCTTTTAATTGTGAGCGAGAGTTGCACCTGTCTTCTCAGATGTTCATGTGAATTTTGGCTGCACTTCCACTAACATTGGCTCTCCTCATCCCCTGGCACTGGCCATTACCAGCTGATAGCCTTAGACTAACCCATAGCCTGTCTGCGTCATGATCTGGTCAGCAGGGGCCAAGCTGGCAAGGACTAACCATACAACAATATAATAATATAATATGCCATTTAGCAGATGCTTTTATCCAAAGGCTGGGATGGGATCAGCATGGACTTGGTGAAGAGACAAGCACCACTCAGCCCTGTTTAGCCCCACACAGTGCCAGTCAGTATGAATAAGAGGTCTCAGTGTGTAGTATAACGAGAGAGAGAGAGAGAGAGAGAGAGAGAGAGAGAGAGAGAGAGAGAGAGAGAGAGAGAGAGAGAGAGAGAGAGAAGAGAGAGAGAGAGAGAGAGAGAGAGAGAGAGAGAGAGAGAGAGAGAGAGAGAGAGAGAGAGAGGAGAGAGAGAGAGAGAGAGAGAGGAGAGAGAGAGAGAGGAGAGAGAGAGAGAGAGACCGACCATATGGGTGCTCCCGTCTGCTGTTGACCCATCTGAAAGTCTTGGAGGGTCGGAAGGAGACCGCAGCACTGGAGGACCAACAACTATCAGTCTGCTCTGGGATAGACGAGGTTCGAGTCCCAAATGGAACCCTATTCCCTTCATAGTGCACTACTTTTGGACCATGGCCG